>NW_010295906.1:18953-35775 GCF_000700745.2 Antrostomus carolinensis
TTATTGGTTAGTGCCAAAACAGATCTAAAATGAGTCTCCTAAACCCTGGCCACTTCTGTTTTAAGTGCCACTCTACTGTAACCGCTAACGCTAGTATCTGTAATCAGATTGGCTGCCAACCAATTTCTATTACAGCCTTTTTCTAAAGCTCAGACAAGATAAATATAAAGTAACATTCATAAAGCTTCCAAAAGTTCAACCTCTTTGTCACTGCATTAGACAACAGGCAAACAAATAACAGATTTAAGAATGTAAGCTAAAGTAGTGCCAAAATGACTCTGCTAATAGTTGTAAAGACCCAGGTAACAGTGAGACATGACTGTTTTACGTCACTTATTGTATTTCAGATAAATGAGTCCTTCTTCACTTCTGAATATCTAATTGTTTTAATTAAAAAGTCTGTTTATATGGTAGATTTTTAAAAATAACTTTATAAGAAAGATCAACAAAACCCACAAAAAGAATTGTTTTCCCCTAGTTTTGATGCTACTATTATGTTTCCATTATTTACTGAAGAAAGATCAGAAAGGGTGTGAGGAAGTAACCCAGGATACTACTACCTGAGAAATGTTGCAGCCAGCTGATTCCTGAATTGTGACAAACAATCCTCCTGTCCACCTAACGTGTTTCTGTAGCCATTGTATAACACACAATGATAGTGTCAAAAAAATACTGGCACAGTCTTTTGGGGGGAAAAAACCCTGTAACTTATTTTTTTTCTCCATTCATGTAAGATTTTTAAAGATAAAGATTTTTATTATTTTAAAATTCCTTTAAGATTTTTAAAACTCATCAGTTCACCATTCAGGCTAGATGTGCTATGCTGAGCTTTGTCTTTAAGACTGTCCCAAACGTTGCCACCATTGCAGATGGACACACAAACTAAGTGGAAGACATCAGCTCCCAGCCTGCCAACTCACCACTCTGACACACCGGCACCAGCCTGCAGCGTAAGCTGCCCTCGGTCCCAGGGACCTGGCACCGCTGTCTCACTGTCACTCAACCATCTTTCCCTCTTACCTGCTGCAGCTTCAGAAGGGTCACCGGATGCCCCATACACACCGGGGAGTCCAGTTTAACAGCACCACAAGAGCTTGCAAGCACAGGACTCAAATGCAGAGTGGGGTGAGCTGGTTGCTGGGGATCCACTGAAGGCGCAGGTGAGACCTTGGGGGTAACCACTGCCGTGGTGCCTACGAAAACAGGCGTTGTTGATGCCAGGCCAGACATGCTGAAATTCATGGAGGTGGCAGTTGAGAAGGTGCCCTCGGGAACTGGGGAAAGAGGACTGGTGACTGTGGGAGAACAGACGAGAGGGAAAGAAGCCAAGGCTGCTGACGGCACCATGACACAGGGGACGCTCAGAGAAGGTAACTGGCTCGCAGCCAGGCTGATAGCACCAGGGGCTTGGTTTGCAGAGAACAGGAAATTAAAACCTAAACCAAAGAGAGAAAAATCAAGGCATTAATACAGTTGACAAATTGGAATTAAGTTATTATAACTCCACCTAGAAGAGGAAAGAGAGATGACAACAAAGAAAGAGACAGGCTGCCTGGAAAGGAAACTGACAAAAAGAATAAGAGAAGGAAGAAAATTGTCACAAACCTCTGAATTGTCTGTCAAGGTCTCTTTCCTTACCTTCATCCATCTCCCCCACTACTGCCTGTTCACTATATCTGCATCCATTTACTTTGTTCATACTAAGTACCAACCACACACCTTGCTGTTTTCTGCTTCTAACTTCAGTTACAAGCAACATCTTGGCTATACAAACTCTTTTTTCACCAACAGAAACGATATCCTCTGCTACATGAAAACACATTGCTTGTAACAAGAAAGAAAAAAAAAAAAGGTAAAAACCCACAAAGATATACTCTCAAGGCACTAATTTTCCTGAGAATGGCTGAAATACTGTTTTGAAACAAAAGCTGCTTGTGAAACAACAGGATCAACATTTTCAAACTGAGTGTCTCCATCCTATAAGTGAAATCCCATAGATCCGACTCAGCACCACAAGTGAATCAAATACTAAAGCAGTAGTCACGGAAATCTGCCACACGTATCCCGTTCCCACAAAACACTCTACCACTCCACAGAACACAGGCATGGAAAATGGTGGATGTGAAAGCCTCTCGTAGTATTTTCAGCTACTTCCTCCCCATCCCTACTGTGTCCTATGAGCAGGTCTGGCTACATTCCTAGTTCTTTGGGGGTTCTCCGCTTAAACTTGAGAAGAAACTTCTTTACAGTGAGGGTGACAGAGCCCTGGAACAGGCTGCCCAGGGAGGTTGTGGAGTCTCCTTCTCTGGAGACATTCAAAACCCGCCTGGACGCCTTTCTATGTGATCTCATTTAGGTTCCTGCTCTGGCAGGGGGATTGGACTAGATGATCTTTCGAGGTCCCTTCCAATCCCCTCACATTCTGTGATTCTGTGATCCCAATGATGCACGTGACAAGACAGTACAAAGTTCATAGATGACTAACTTGACCCGCTCAGGGGGATGCTGTTGCACTGTTCCGTCTGCCTTACTGTCAAACTTAGACTTCCACCTCCTCTGAGTTTTGTATGCTGGACAGGTGTCTTTTCAGCTGCAAGTAATTCAAGCATGTAAACCCCACGTTATTCATCTCTGTTAATGTCTGGGTAACTCAGAAAAATGCCTGTATTTCACAGAAGCAACAGTTCATCTGGAGTCAAGAGAATTCAGAGCTATTAAACTACTACAGAGAACTGCTGACAGTTTTTCTGCCAAATCACAGAATCACAGAATATTAGGGATTGGAAGGGACCTCAAAAGATCATCTATTCACCTATCTGTAGGTGTCCCTATTTGAACAGCTCAGTAAACAGATGCAGAAGTTTCAGATGCCTCTAGCTAATCATTGCTGTCCTTACCAGCAGTAGGCTGAACATAAAGATACTGTGGTAGGAGAGGTTGATTGGCATTTTCTTTAGAGATGTGCTCTTTTCCTGGAGAAGGTTCATCAGGGTCTTTATTCTGAGACCATTTTTCTTGCTCCTGAGAATCTAAAGGCTTAGTAGACTCCTTGTGTGTGGCCTCTGGAGCAGCAGGACTTGTGAGGTCAAGATGAAAAGCCTCTAGGTGTGAAGCAGATGTACAGCCACTTCCTGGGATAGATTCTGCCTTTGGTGACTCAAAAACCTTCTAAGCAAAAACAAAAGAGGAAATGACAAGTCCAAACTGAAATAACACAGTACAATGTCACTCACACACTTTCCTCAGCTACAGAATAAAATGGGCACCCATGCAAAGGGGCAGCACAAAACACATTAGCAAGTCACCAACTTAAAAATGTTGTTTGAGGGTTTAAAGAGCAATACTAGTGATGTCTAAGCTCTGTGCTGTAGTTCACTTCCAGTACTTTGAGACACTAGATAAGAAATAACTGAGCTTGGGGATTCATTTCTCTTTATTAATAAGGAAAAACACCCGCTTCAGATAGCCGATATTCAAACACTGATATGACCTAGAGCCTGGCCCCCAGTTTAAGTATTTAGAAAACCGTGAGATAGATGCACTTCACCTTCACCATCATCTCCTCTCTCACCAGCCTGCTGTGGGCAACACTGGGCATGAGAGAGGGACTCAGGTTGGAGAGTAGGAGGAAAGTACAAATCACAATTGCTGTAGCTCAGCAGAGTAAGCAATGCTGCTGCTGTCTGGGAAAGTCCAAGCTAAGAGGGGAAGATGAGGAGTAACAGTCACATTGATTTCTTTCCCTCTGACAGGCTGTTTTGTTGAAGGCAATGATCAGGACACTGATTCCAAAGAACATCTGACCATCACTTCACTATGCAAAGCAATCACAGTCCATTTTCCCTTGGTAGTGTGAAAACATTTCCGAGTTAATACCTAGGCCTCCCGGCAAAGCATCCTTACAATTGTATTAACATGGGGGAGGCAGCATTTGCATCTGTAACAAGAGTGGTGCAGTGAATTCTCACTTCTGAAAACACCGTCTTGGGCAAATGTCTTTCCTCACTAACAAGTGATGATGAAATTAACTGTTTTACCTTGGGTACTACAAGTGAGAGGGGCACATCACTCTCTTCCATGCTCTGCTTTTTAGCAGCTGGCTCTTGATCATCTACAGGTGCAGAGGGTGATGCACACTTGTGGGAGCTGCGTTTCTGGCTGGCAGCTGGTGGTACAGTGGCCTGAGTTTCTGCCCTCTTGTTTCCCATGTCTCCCGTGGTGGGCAGGGTCTCCCTCAAGTTATTTTCCTGAAGGCTGCTGCACAGCATAAAAAGGGATGAAGATGGGAAGCACAGGAAGGGTTGGTTTGGGAGCAGGGTAGGTTTTCTGTTTTCTGTTTGGCAGGCTGCTGGTGTGGAAGGATGTAGAGCTTGGCTGTTGATGCCATTTGGCAGCGAGAGGTTTGGCACATCTGCCTGAACCACAGGGAAAACTGCCTGAGGCAAAGGATTAACACAAAACTCAGAGTCCCCAGGAACCTGGAGAAGGGAGAGAGGCGAGGTTATGCTTGGGTTCCTTGCTGAATTTAATATTGTTTCTGTGGTGCAAGCTTTATTCCTAAAAAAAAAAAGTAATGAAAAGAGGAAAAATATTTAGTTCAAAATTAAACCTCTATTTTATCCATAAAAGTAAACAGGTACATTGTTGGACACAAATGTGGAAAAATTCCCCTCCTAAATCACTACTTTTACAGAATTTACAAGGAGGGTCACTTTTCATTATTTCTAATTACACAGAAGCAGACTTCTCAGTTTTTTGGCAGAACAATAATGCTTCTGGTTGCACTTGACCAGAGTCAATCATTCACAAATGAGGATAGGTGTAGAGAAGACCCACTGATATGGCAGAGAGGCTCTTCCATGGAATCATGATTTGCTCAGCATACCTAGACAACAGGTTAAAGAAGTAGGGATGACCTATATAAACACACATGAGATGAGGAACTACTGAAGCTAAAGGACAATGGTGATACAAGTACAGGTGAGTATAAATCACAGAATCACAGAATGTTAGGGATTGGAAGGGACCTCAAAAGATCATCTAGTCCAATAAGCATTAAAATAGTAACAAGACTCTCTGGCAATTTTATATCTCAGTTCCATCAATGGAATCTAGCCCTGAACTAAACATTACAAGCACGAAGCTGAAACTGGACAGAGTTGAGACCATCCTACCTAGTATCTTCCTCTATTTTCTGCCTGCAGACAGCTGCTAGATTTATCATTTTGGAGCAATATTCATCTGAATTCACAATAGAGCCTAAAAGAACAAAGGAGCATTCAGTTAATAACAGGTAGGTTTACCAAGCATATTTTTATATTGGCCATATAAAATAATTGATATAATTTTTCTATCCTGGCACATTTTTATAACATCCACTAATCATTTAGAGCCAGAACCTGCAAGACACTTAGAACTCTCAGTCCCACCAGAGAGGTGCTTGACATCATCATTTCCTATAACAGGGAACTATGAAAAGCCCTGTAATTGCTTTATCTATTTTAACAGCTATCCATGAGATTGTTACAGTAAATTCCACTACATCAGGAACCATAAAACAAAGTAAGGTTTTGCGCCTAAAGAATCTTTCTTTATCTATACCAAATTTTAACAGAAGAAATTGTAGTATGGTTGCAGTTAATGGAGAACAGAAACATTTACCAGAAAACAAACTGCAGATTCAAGGCAGTATGGCCCAGATGCACCTCATCTAACTTTAGGCATTTGACTGGAGGGTCCAAAACAGAAGTCTCATCACAGGGACAGTAGAAATATAGGCACCTCCCAAAGGTAATTCACACATTTAATTAGGCTGATTCACCCGTTCAAGTGCCTTAAATTGGTGGGCCCACATTTGGGCAGATCCAGCAGGGTACAAAATAACATGCTTCCTTAGTAGTTACCTTGCCTCTCTTGACGTGGGCTGTTGGGCTCAGAACTGACCTTCCTTCTGGTTCCTTCACAGGGCTGTGTGCTGTTAAATGAAGCGTGACGTGTAAACCTTTGCCTTCTAGTAGCACAGATCTTGTGCGGGGCACAGGCTCCTCTCTGCATCCCTGGCAGAGGATCAGATGTTGGGCTATGCCCTCTCAGCTCATCTGTAGGAACATAATTTTGTACAACAGTCCTTCAGGGAACACAGCTCATCATTTAGACTTCTGCCATGCTACCAAACTTGGCCATAAGAGAAGAGGTAACATCTACACTATCCCAAATCCCACAACACTGAAGCAGGCTTAAGCTTTGTAAGCACTAATAGACAAGATAAGGGCTTCCCTCCTTCCCATTCCATGGCAGCTGCAGCAGCAGCCACTCTAGTGTGGGTATCCCAGAGGACAGAGGATACCAAGATGGCATTAACACTATCCTTCACTTTTACTTGGACCTGGCACTGGCCTGACCCAAATACATTATTAGCAAAGGGCTTTCCTTTACTCTGGTTTCTAGCCAAGAATCAGCAGTTTACAGAGATGCTCTGGCCCACTGCCTCCTTCTTTGCAGACAAAGCTTTTGTATGAGGGGACATGTGCAAGAAACAGTCCTGATCTACTTTGGTAAGTCCCCTTACAAAGACAATAATTCACTGCCTAGTTATGACAGAATTACTGAGATTTTGCAACCCAGAAAAGCTGTGGCTCCAGATTTGGAGATGCAGGCATTATCTGCCATTGCTCTACAATTCATACAGTTATGTGAGTTGGCATAAAAACACCAGCAAGACGCAGTATCCTTCAACATCTCTCCACAGCTCCAGCCCTTGAGCGCAAAGTCTAACAAGGGTAAATATTGGGCTGGCCAGCAGTTAATAATCACAGGGTGGACAGTTAGTGCCAAGCCATTCTTCACATATGGAAACAACCTTCCCCCTTGGGAAGGGATTGTTAAAATAAAAACAAAGGAGATGTAAGTTACACAATTTACCGGTCTTCCCAGGGAATTCCACAGGCCCAATCCACTTGAAGGCTGGTTTGCGTCCTCGTTCCTCTGTGACATGAACTTTCTTGATCAAGCCTAGGCTGGTGAGAACATTGGCAATATCATACAGTCTTCGTACCTTTGCTAACAAGAAAGGCCAGAAATAGTCAAGACAGTCACGTTTACAATGCATACAGTACATATTTACATGGTAATTTCATTCCAGAATAGCACCATAGCTCTCATAGACTAGGGGGGGTAAAATCAAATTGGGATGGACTTAAGCCACCTCCTATGAAGCCTGCCGTGCCAGCTCCCACCTGCTTGTCACTGCTTTTTCACATCTTAGTTGCTCATCCATCTTATCTGCTCAGGTTTAAGCTCACCTCATTTTGATGGAAATAGGTTAGGGTGATTATATCATGGGCCTGCCCAGAAGAGGTAGCTACCTCCATATGGGGTACAGACAGGCACTGGGGGGCAAAAGGCACATAAGTGCACAGCTGATCACAAGAGGACACATATTTACAATCTTAATCTAAAACTCTAAGAAAAATCTCTGTGACTCCAATAAATAATGTTTGAGCTGAATATGACACCCACAAGTTGTCCAGCTAAACTTCTCACATCCCTCCAAGCATTTGGGGTAGAATTTCAAGACTGAAGTGTAAGTACTTTATTTTAAAAGTACTTTAAAGACTTAAAATAAAAGTATTTATTTTAGAAGAAATATTTACTTATGCTGAGTTTTTCCATGTTTTTGGAGGGATCTAAGTACTAATCCCCACTAACTTAAAAGCAAACTGTGCCATCCAGCTGTATAAGATTTCTACGGTGAAAAGGAGAAGTAACACATTTCTGCAGAGAAGAAAATGAATTCCATTAAATTAAACAACATGTTTCATTCCACTAAGTTCTGAAATGTCCTTCAGAACGGTACAGGAAACAGGGTTAAAGTATGAAAAAAAAATCAAACAACAAAAAAAAGTTTTCTTCATTCTGAACCTGAAACTTGGGAGATTATTGTCAAATTGACTCTTCCTCACCCTAAGCTCTGTTTTAAAAAACTTCCATTTGCAATTACAGAAAAAAACAAACCATATTTCAGCAAAAGATTCCTGAACTGCTCTTGCTGTTACCTACTGGTGTCACTCCAAACATGCCCATTTTCTTTACTGGTTAGTCTCCCAACAGCCAGCTTACTTTTAAATTTGCTATGGTCCACTGTATCCTGCGTTTCTTCTATCAGTATCTTTGCTGCGATGTCCAGAGTGACTATCTTGGTCTTGGAGACAAGGAACAGCATAACAAACTTTTGGCTCATAATCCGCAACGACTTGTCCTTTCTGCTGTTTGCAGATGCTGTGTTACAAATAATACCCAAGTCTCTTAGCATATGTCATCCATCACAGCCAGAAAACTAGCAAGTAGGTTTCTCACACACAAAAGGGGTAAACTGTTTCCTTGTCAGGAAGCAGAAATATTTTGAAAGGCAGCAAATAATCACGTAATGCAGACAGAAGTCTCTCTTCAAAAGGCAATAAAAATGAAAGATTGCAGAAATTGCTTTTAGAAAGTCAGACTCCAAAGTTGATTCTATGTTACATTACACAGTTTTGTGCCACTGTAATTTTTTGAGTCCAATGGACTTTGTAACTTAAACACTATGTATTATATGAGCAGCATGCAAACAGTGGACAAATGGAAGATGGCACCTTCTGTCAGGATAAAGCATTTACTATCAGGTACAGGTGGAGAAAGAACAAATGAAGTGCCTGGCAGAAGCTCCTGCCAGTCTGTAGGACAGAGGGAAAAATCCATCCCGAGACCTATGCTAAGGACAGGATAGAAGAAAGAATTCTGTCACCTCTGTGGTGAATTCAGCACCTTTTTGCAAAGATTATTTTTTTTATTATTTAATTTAAAAGCAAAGCAAGGGAAAAAGTAACGTAATAAATTGGAGAAAGAGACTTGTGCCTGTATGTCACACATTAGTTATCTTACCAGAGGTGCAATCTGGTTCTGAAAAGTCCAGTAATGGTCTGTCTTGAGAATCTGGAATAGTTTCCTTTTTCCGTTCTCCAAATTTGTAGTCCGAGTCCTGCTCTTTGTGCTGGAAGAAGGTCATTAGCTCTCCATACTGTAGCTCTCCTGCTTCCTGAAGTGTTTTCAGAGTCTGACTTAGGTTGTGCCGGCCATGCCAACAGTACTGGTTCTTGGCCACACGGCTAACCAAGTGCAGCGACTCCAGGACATTCACTATATCATAAATCCGTCTCCGCTCAACTCCTGTTTTAAGGGGGGAGGAAACAAAAGACATAGATGCTCATCTAGTTTTAATGTGCACTTCAGCAGAAGCAGAACAGAGAACAGGCTGTTTTCTAGTCTCATACTGAGTGTTCACAACACATTTTTCACTGTTCACCTGGACACACTACATTAGATCTATCCAAACTTGCACAATCAAGAACTGACTTATGTATGGCCAGGCCCATGGTATGGTGTTCTTTGTCTATATTGTTAACTGCCAGCCCAGCCATAGCTTCAGCTTAAAGCATCTGCACTGTGTGTAGAAGAACTGATTGCAGTCTGCCCAGGCTCACTCACTCAGACCTATCCAGACTGCCTGGAGGTTTTCAGAGCACTTTGGCTCTTCTTGTCAGAGGCTTCTTGCTCAGAGACCTTTGTGTAACAGAGGGCAGGAAGGGTCTGAGCCTGGCACTGACACAGGGTAGATATAAAAGCCCACTCCTACAGGAACCAGCGGGAGTGTGGTCCTCCCCTTGCATTTCCAATGGCACAGTTACGTGCTAAGCACACATAAAGCAAAGGAGCATCAAAGGCTTCATAAGGTGCAAAGCAGTGGAAAATAAAGACTCATTGTTCCTAAACACAGCAGAAACAAGTCCTTGGTGCTGGCTGGGTCTGCACCAACAGGAAAGCTATGAAATATGTGCAGCTGAGGTTCAGCCTGACTGTCCTGAGCAGAGCTGGGGACAGAACAGGAACAGACCAGTGGCTCTGCTCACTATCTTGAGTACCTGTGTCCAGCGCCGTTTGAAGCATGACTGTTACATATAACACAGTGCACTATACACTGGTGGCATAAGCTGCACCAGAAATCCCATAATGGTTAACATTAGCTGAGCAGAACAAGTGCTAGCCAAAGGGAAAGGTTTTGAAAGACTTCCCTGCGGAAGGCAAGGCCTTGATGCATCTGTCTACCCATCTGTGGAATATGCTTAATACTTACCAGCTTCTAACAGATATTAGGATAAACAATTCATGAGTATTTCCAAGTGTGTGGAGCTCTTGAAGTGAAACATACTCCAGAAAAACAAGAGTGCTACACATATCCTGGTGTCTGTTAGGCACCAGAAGCATAGCCCCCTCTCTGGTCTTTCTATAGGTCTTTAGTGAACAAAGCAATATACATTTGTAGCAAAAGCTGCATTACAACCATTGTTTGTTACACCGAGAGCAGCAACATCAGCAGTGAATAATTTTGTGGTTCTTGAAGCAAGTGGATACAGGCAAGCAAGGAAGTGAAAACCAAAGGGAGAAGAATAAACACACCCCCTTCTGGGAGGGAAAATCCCCAGCAGTAAGTTTCAAAACAGTTTCTAGTATTTAGGAAAGGAAGATAATGCCACCCCCAACACAGAATAAAGGACTACTCATGTTCAGCTGTACAAGGTTGGAGCACAAGCATCTCATGCAAACATAGAAAGGAGTAACTGCAAAATCTAAAAGAACAATTTGTTTAAAAAGTCTTTTATTTAACTGTTTAATTCATCTGAATTCTTTCCTATTTCCACTTCCCATTACCAAGGCAAATAAATGAGTATTTCAAGGACTTTCTTACCAGAGTCACAGGACATATCACCCTTCTGTTCCCTTTCTTCCCAAAACAGACACATTTCATTTTTGCTACCTCTTTTATGTTAAATACCCGAGTTCTAAATGTAAATACAACATTTATTTCCAATTTAAGTCAAATTTAATAAAGCCCTTCCTAGCTAAGAGACAACTCCTCCAAGGACCTGGATCATTTTGTTACTGATGTGACCTGGCTGAGTCCTCTCTCCCAGTGTTTATTATTTCTCTCAGATATTTCATTAATCTTTTAACTAAGACCAAACCTAACAGCAGACACAGCAAACAGGCTACTCGATACCTTCTTGCCACCTCAATACAACACATTTTCTCTTTCTCCTCTTGCAGGTCTCCTAGTAACCTCCCCACACAAGACAATATTTAAAGCTAAGATAACCTCAGTGAATCATGAGAGCTTGGAAAGTATAATGTCAGGCATGTTACTGAAGTCACGCAATAAGCCCAACTAATTCCCCATATCTACTAGTTTGCAATTGTTTCCCCAAACATACCATTTTTACAAAATTTGTTGGTTTTACGTCCTCCTTCAGAGGGTTTGTAACTCATAACTCCTTCAGTGTTCAGCGAATTGAAAATTTAAGAATGCAACAGAGTTGGTAAACAGCTGGAGGATGTATATCTGTCTAGTAAAAAGTACTGTCAGAAAGCAGAGTTAAAAATGGTAGCATTATCAAGCAGTAAAGACACTTAGGATTATTAGGCATTTCCACCTCTTGATTAGTATGATTAGAAGAGCATCCAGACCCAGGGAAGGCAGACCTTGAATGTACTCTGTAAGAAGGATGATATTTTGAAGGCCCCCTTGTCAGGTTACTCCAGGTGATCGTTTACCCCATTTTTGCAAGTATACATACCAAGAATTGAAGCCACTTCATCCAAAGAAATAGTGTTTTTTTCTGTTGACAATGGATAACTCGGATAGCGAGCTAGAAACTTCTGGCACAAGAGTCCTAAGCTTTTCTGTTTTCTGCTGGGTCTCTGCTTTTCAAATTCATCAACCGTGCAGTCGTCTATCATATCATACTGTTAAAAAATAAATGTTAACCCTTTAGTGCAGATCTTTAGAAGCAAGGCATAGCCAAGCGAGGCATATTTCAGTTGTTAGCAATACTTAAGCTCAGACTTTCTAATAAGGAAAAAACCATGGACTCCCTGCAAGCACAGAGCACTCAGGTGACAACACTTTTGCTTGCAAGCTTTTTTAAATTCATCACATAAAGTATCTTACAGAAAAACTCTTATCTGTGAGATCATAGAATCATAGTTATGCATAAGGAAACAAAACAGTAAGATTAAACACTGCAGACTAGCAGATAGTAAGATCCTGCCTGGAAGGAATATTTCTTTTTGAGAGGAAGAGGAATATTCCCTCAAACACCTTTGGATCTAATAAACCAGAAGATGTATAAGCCAAAGGGCTCCTCTTTCAAGAGAGTTTACTGTTCTTTACAGTGCCTCTATAACTTTAGGAAACCAGGTGTTGGGGAGGAGGGCTTGATGCTAAGAGACTATAAAAGGCAACACCCAGTCTCTGAACCTTAAAGTCAGTCAAGCTGTTAGCTTAAGAGAACTCTGTAGGATGGCCTGAATCTGGTCTTTTGGTCCCTGCAGGTAAAAAAAAGGAAAAAATCTTGCCCTTTGGAAAAGAAAAGCTGAGAGTGGTGGCAGCTGTTGAAACTCAAGTTTCTTTGCTTATGAGATCTTAAGTGTCCTTTGGTGGTTGTGACTAAGTGAACTTATAGCAGGTTGTTGCTCTGAATTCTTTGAGTTTTATATGGTATGGAAATAGCAGCATTCTTACAGTAATACTTTTACATCTTTAGTAAGTTAACTTTCTCTGTGGAGAAAATTATTAAGTGCAAGTTTTAATAATGAGAAAATATTTGAACCTTTTATATGAGCCACCCCAAAAATGCTACATGACCTTAGCAGGCTTGGTGTGGTAATGAACTAAACTTTATCATTGACTATTTTTTACTTACAGGAAGCTGTGTAAGGAATTATCTTCAGATGACTGTTTGTTCCTTTTTGACTATCTAAATGGGAGAATTTTCCAGACTACTGTCACTGTAGATGCTGTAAAATCTACTCTTGTAGAGTGATCTGTACTTGTCAAACAATGCTTCTCAGTAGGACCCCAGAAGTATTTTCCTTTCACTGAAATTACCAAGGAAGCATATTTTACAAGAAATAATCCAGGAGAGGGAAAGCAGTGAAAAAACAGCCTGAAGGAAGAAAACAGTAATGGTGTTTATTACAACCTGCTGTCACCCTCTCCATGGACAGACTTCCTGAAGTGAGGACAGGGATCAGCCCCCGCATTGTCTGAGTCTTTGCAAGTAAAAATCTTTCTAACATTTGACCATGATGTCTGACTACTTGTTTAGGGGATGAGGTAGAAAGGGGGAGAAAGGTTTTAACTCACCACTCCATAAGGGCTGTTGTAGACAAGGTATAAGGTTTCAAAAGTATATTGAAAAATATGCCCTAACCATTGTCAAATAACTTTTGAAAATGCTGCCTCTCTGTTTAAAGTGATCTGGACATTTTCTTTCTAATGTGGTTCAGAAAATAGCAACAGAAGTACTTAAACTGGGAAAAATTCTACATTTAAGCTCTACTTCTTTCTCTGTTCTTTTAAGTAATATTCAGGCTCTTGAGGGGGTCTCAGGTCAGTTACTATTAAGACAGTTACTTTTAGTCTTTGAAAGTCCTACTGCTTAGCCAATGCTGTGCAGGCAATTATCCTTGGGAATGTTTTACAATACTGCAGTTTTCCATAAGGAGCAAAGGACCAGCTGGAAGAAAACTGAGGCACAACTTAAGGAGGGTCTGAGTCCTAACTGAACATTAGGTAATTGTTTTCTGAGTCTCACCTGTAACAAATCGGGTGTGTTGCTCTGCTCACTGTTTTCTATGGGTCTGAAGAGTTCTTTCTTCTTTTCCCTGTCCCTCATGTCAGGGCTAGCAGCACTAACAAGCATCTTCAGGTTAGCAGTGGGGGTCCAGGGATCAGGCTGAGGTCTGTCAATGAGCTTAACAGGTGTAATTGGATTCCTTTCTGGAGTGCAGGCTTTTTGCTTTGATAAATCAACTGGTTCATTCTTAATGGGAGTCTTTGGGGCCATTCTGGATCGATCAAATATGTTTTCCTATTAAAAACAAAAAGTTCTTTAGACACAACAGGAAAGAAAACAGTCCAACAATCAATTTCACTGTTCTTACCAAGGTAATTGTAGTGACTCATGCCTTGGTACTCATAGCTATATTTAGCACAGTTTTTCTGCCTTTGTTGGAAGCAGTGAAATATACTACATGTACTAGAGGCAGTATATGAGATAGCACCTTGAATTACAGAACCTGAGGTCACCCAGTCCAACTTTTGACCTATCATGCTTTTAAACTGACTGATATTACAAGACAGCACTGCCCACAAACATAGATCACCAAACTGGATTGAAACTGAAATAATGCATTGTTCATATGACACTTTGCAAGCAAACACTGTGTTCTGTTTGGAAGGTCCTCAATGAAAAGACATGCTGGGGAGGCAGCCTAGACTGTCATAAAATGTCAAAACTAAAGTGAATGTAACTTAATGTACAAGTGAAGTAAGCTTTGCATCTGCACTATCTGCTGCTCAAAACCATGAAGAAAATCTCCATATCTGTATTCCTTGACTACAGCTAAGAGTTGCTGGAAGGAGAAGCCTAATTCATCAGCTGATTTTTATCATTCTTTGAATGAGGCACAAGTCCTTCCAGTCCCTAGCTGTAATGAAACTATTCTCATATTTCAACTTTAGTTCCAATTTTACCCCTTCCTCTTACTACAGGACAAATAATTTCAAGGGACTGACTGAAGAAAGCATCAATGGTATCCCTGAGCTGAGATCTGTTTTGAGAAACAAGAGACACTACTTCACTGTAGCCTGTTAGTGCAAATAGCTCATGAAGACTAAAGGAATGAAGGCAGGATGCCATACTGGCTTTCTTTACAGGTTTTAAAAATTGAGGTCCACATATGGCACAGAGCAGGACTTCCAGAAATGCCCATGCAGAAAGTTGTACCGTTGCTTTTTGCCCAAGGAGATCAATGTTCTGTTTTTGGATAGTCCAGCTATCACTTAATTCTCCTTAATACTCTACAAACAGAACACTGTTTTTTGGAACTCCAACTAATATTGCTCAATGGTTTCTAGATTTAGTCCCTTGAAAAGACTGCTTGCACCTTAAAGTGAAGTGAGAGAGAGAAAGCACAGTGAACAGATTATCATCAGAAAGCTAGCAGAGCTTGTAACTTGCTGGAATTGCGAGTGAAGGCTTTGAAACCACACCAAAATGCTTTTAAACTATAAATCAGGCTTGAAGTTGTTTGCTCTTCAGTCTAGCTGCGGCTTTTTTGGTCTGAGCAAGTCCTCTTGCTCCAGACTAAGATTACCACTTAATTTTTTTTCAAAATTAGTTTTGAAAATCTAACATGACAACTTTGAGGCCAGATATTGTGATTATGTATTTTGTGCTGCAAGAAGTCCAAATCTGAAATGGAATATACCCTGAAAGAAAATGTTAAGTTACTATTGGTTTGCTGTAAGAACTTTCCCAAGTTAGGTTTAGCTGTTTATTTGGAGTAATTCTGCTATCACAAGCTGATAGAGATTTTTAAATAGGTGATTCCAAATATCATCTTATCAGCTACAGTCTAGTTAGAAGGCAGAAAGAAGTTCTAATAACAACTGAAGCTGGCTTTTACTGGGAGTAGTTCTGTAGTATTCAAACTGGAAACAAATTTGCCACACCAAAAGCATTGTGCTCTGAGCACTGATGAAGAACACTTCTGCATACCCACACTATGAATTACCCCAAAGGATGTAATAAATATATCTCCTTTTACAATTAACAGATAGCCAGTTGTAACTTGCTACACTGTGATAAATAGGGGTCAATTTAGAGGCCATGGTACTTCTTGGAATATATGTTCACATAGTGTTGGCACTCAATATATTCTTGCAATTTCACATTTGGCAGTGAATCAACACTTAATCTGTAATGGAGAAGGCCTACCTTCCCCTCAAGCTCCTTTTCACTATGGCTGGTGCTAGTGGAACTGCAGTAAGAGCAGCTGAAGCAGCAACCTTAAGAGTTTTCATGTTTGTGCAAATATTAAAGTGAAAAAAGTAGTGGCACTACGTGAGAAGCACACATCTACTACCAGCCTTTCAGATCTTTACTCTTGAATGTCATAATTGCTTACTAAGGTAAGAAACACTTTTAACCCCTCTTCCCCACACCCCCCCTTTTTTTTTTTCGGTAGCTGCAATGCTCTATGAACTCCTTGCTGTGTTCAACAAAACTACAAGGGCAGTTGGTAGAAGTATGAGATTCACCTTGATCCAGGCAGAGATGGCTTACAAATACAAGAGGGCAAGAAAGGCTGGCTTAATGAACTCTGTATGTAAGCAGGAATTGAAACAAATATCCGAGACAATAGGAATTGAGTCTGATAAGAACTACGTGATCTTTGGAGGACTTGGATTGAGCATGGACAGCAGGTCATGAATCAGGTCTAGTTCAGGAGACACTACTGAGCAAGGTATTCCTGAGGCTAGATACCTTGTGTCCTGGTTGGTGGGGCAGGAGGGGAACAATGCGCTTGCTCCTTGCTGAGTGGCACTGCTTAGGCTCTTGACCCGAGAACACTACTGTATGGACACAGGCACACTTTTCCAGGCCAGAAGGTAAGGATAGATGATGTGCATCAGCACAGTTAAACTGCTGCTAACAGGACTATACTATTCCTATGTCACGTCAGGCCTGGTGTGGGTCAGCTTCTGAAGGATGAGCCTCTACAAAAGTCTCCTCCACCTCACCCAAGAGTTGCCACTGGGTTGCTTGAGATCACCTTGTGAGTTTTACTTAAGCCAAGGCTAAAAGCTGTTTCCCTGGGAACAATGCCGGAGTGTGGCCGCTTCACGTACTGACAGCGGGGGCGCGACCCGCGTTGTTTTACT
>NW_010295907.1:0-7740 GCF_000700745.2 Antrostomus carolinensis
GAGGGAGGGAGGGAGAGCAGCGTGTCCTGCCCAGGTAACGCGCAGGAGATCCGACGGGCGAAGCGCGATGTTTGGCTCTGTCTTTGGGGGGGGAAAACAAACCAAACCAAAACAAAAAGACCAACCCAAAAGACTGTGGAATTGGCGAAGCTTAATCTGTGGAGGGTGAGCCAAATCTAGTTCCAATGCAAATGGATGCAGGCTCTTTTAAAATCACAGATGTTTCCTCTCTCCCTCTGTGCAGGCGAAAGCATTCTCGGTAGCCCTGCTTCTGCAGCACTTCTCCTGTTTTGCACCACCCCTCCTGCCTCTCCATGTCACTTGTCACCTGTACTTGCCTGTTTTTCCAGATTGGAGCTGATGCATGTGTGAAGTCCCTCAGCTCTAGGTTCACAGTTAGCTTCATATCAGTTTATCCTTATCTTGTTCATTCTGAAATTTTGTACGTCTTAGATTAACTTAATGTCACAAAATTAAAAATTATGTGATTTAGTATTGTTGGTAAACTTCCAATTGCACCTGTTGTGATAAGGGATAAAAAAAATGGTACTTCTCTGTCCACAACTGAGACACAGTTCTCAGTAGAGAACATTGAAAATGTGCTTCTGTGGGTTGTTTTCATTTTATTTTTCATTTTTTTAAGATTGCTTGTCCTTGGTTCTTCTCTGATGCTCACAGGTCTTTCCTCAGTCTGTTGGAAGGCAGAGGCTGCCATCTCAGAGTCAAGACATAAGACAGAGTCTTTTAAAGCAGCATTTCCAACACTAGTTTTCAAGCTCTTTTTCGTTTATCTGTACTGGTAATATTTCAAGGCTGTGGAACCTGCCTAAATCTGTACCTGAGATGTAGCATAGGCAGGAAATTTCCTTGGCCCAGTGTTTAGTACACAGCTAATTTCCAGGTCTTCTAGGAAAGAGGAATTTGTCATGTGTTTTGTATGATCAGCCTCTCCTCTGGGTTTTGGGTTTCTTCAGTGATTTTGGTTCCTCAAAAAGGATTAACCTAATATCCCTTTTTTCTTTTTTAAATGCTCTAATTTATGACCCTGCAGAAGACGCTGTATGGTGGCTGTGCAGGCTCCTGAGGGGATCTTTCTTCTCTCTCTCTCCTTATGTATTTCACTTATCAGTAAAAATAGTTAATGGCATTGGTATTTATTGTTCTCTCTGGCTGTTTGAGAAGAACGAGGCAGCTGGGACTTCTGAACAATTGTTTCAAGCCTTCTGCAGGCGTGGACAGGGAATGCTGTGTGCTTGCAGTTTGTTTCATATTTTGGAGATTATCTTCAGTGATGAGAGCTAGAGTCTTAAAATTGATTAGAGATTAAAATGGCAAGCTTGTCCTTTTTTGCCTTTAAATTCTGCATCATTGACCTGTTGTGAACTGGCTCAGCTTGAAGCCAGCTAGAGGCATTTTGGCAGGCCACCCTTATCTTTTGTTTTATGATGTACTCTAATTTTGAGGGCTTGATAAAGAATATTTGTAGGAATGTTGGTTTTGCTCTTCTTGCACTTTTCACGAACGCTGCTCCTGTGACGTTGCTCTTTGCTGAGGGTGAAGTATAAAGGCAAAGTGAATGAAGAAACAAAGGCCTGAAATGAAAGTAGGGGTGACA
Source organism: Antrostomus carolinensis (assembly GCF_000700745.2). Taxonomy (NCBI): domain Eukaryota; kingdom Metazoa; phylum Chordata; class Aves; order Caprimulgiformes; family Caprimulgidae; genus Antrostomus; species Antrostomus carolinensis. The sequence goes on from NW_010295907.1 coordinate 1,616, forward strand.
GCATGTCTGATGCCAACGCGTGTTCCTTGGTGAAGATGCGTTTCTTGTAAGGTAGTTCCTACTCTGTCACCTGGGAGTAGGGGAAAAAGATACTGCTTGTAACACCTGCTGCTGTGGCTGCTGGGAGGGGAACACCAGGTACCTGAAGGGAGCCAGAAACTGTCCAGGTTGCGTGAAGCAGCTGCAGACACCACTTCGCTCATCTCAGATGGAGAAACTGGGGCTTCCCTGTTATCCCCAAAGCTCTGAAAAAGCTTGGACTTGAATCAGCTGCCAACGACTGCTCCTTTCCCAGGCCCTTCTCTCTTACTGCTAAAATGTCCAATCCTGATGTTAAAATTTGAGACTACTGGGTAACCTACTGCTTTTTTGGCCTATCACTTAATATTTACCATTTCCTCTGTTGGTCATCTGCTTGTTCAGCCGCTTGAAAAAGCTGATCTCGGTGCTCTTCGTGTTTGCCACTGTCATGTCAAAGGGTCCTCTGGAGTTCTGCATCTTTCACACACCAGTTTTCAGTTTCTCCCATCCATTATGAGTTCCTGAGGAATCACCTGTATGTGCATGCTGTGCCATAACGAGTAAGGGTTTTCTCACAAAATCTAACCTAGTGCAAATTGATTCTGTAACTGAAGCAAAAAAGTATGGGCAGGGCTATTTCTGGATGTTCTCTCTTTGCAATTGAACTACAGACTTGAGGCCAATTTTCACACTTTTGACTGGCTAAACCACTTCAGAAACATTTAGTTGAGTCTGTTCCATGCCATTTTGGGAGTGAGTTTCTTTTGGATTATAAGCCAGATACAATAATCTAGACACAAACTCACCAAAATGGTTTCTAGACCTGAAATAAGCATCTGTGAGACCATCTCAAATACAGTTAAGTTGCTACCCAAAGCTAAGCTGTATGGCAGACTGTGTGCAGAGGTGTTAGTGTGGACCTGGGCACGTCAGTTGTACATGACTCCACACTGCTGGCTGAAATGCAGAATGGCAGTGGAATACATTATGAAGCTTAGTTCAGGAGGGTGCTAAGGTGCTAGCCCATCCTGATGTCCACCCTTCTTCACAGTCTTCATTAGCATTCTGCCTTCCCTACAGTTTTGTGCAGCAGAAAAAGTGTTCTGTTTGAGACAGTGTAAGTCTGAAATGTAACTTTTTAAATTGCAAGGAAGATGAAAAGGAAGTTTGCTTTTGGAGTGGATAAAATGGTGGGTGAAACCCATGATTTTAATAGGTCTATCTGGAAATACTTTGAAAACTCCACACCTGTTGATGCCCCTTCCCCATCCTCAACAGTTATTTCACCTGTGAGAACAAATGGAAATCTTTTTAAGGATTTCCCCAGAGCATATGGGTTTGCAATTCCACATACCTGTTTAAAGTAACTTTTGCTGGGGTTTTTTTGCCATCTGTTTGGGACTCCACAGAGGGTTTATTGTTCTAACAACTGTGATAAACACTAAAGTGTGTATGGATATTAGAAAAGACTTGTTTATGATCACATTTTTAAAGCTGTCATTTTGTTAGAAATACAGTTCTTACAAGAGAGAGGAATGGGCATCCTTGTCTGCCTCTCTGAAAAGTTGTTTCATTGGATTTAGGTACTCAAACCAGAAAGCAAGAGCACTTGTAAAAATGTACACAGGTCTTGTGGCAGTGGGGCTGCAAGGGGCAGAACTATCTTGAGGTAGCCTGTGGCTGTTATTCTGGTGGAATAAAACTGTTGCTTAGTTCTGCTTGATTTAAAGCCTTTTAGGTTATCTAAACATCTGTGTAAAATTGATGGCTATTGCAAAGGATTGGTGACAGTCAGGGACTGCTCAAATAGCAAGGGAGCTGTTGCATTCATCTTACTGAGGTTCTGCTATTACAAGCCAGAGGCTTCAAGGCTAGCATCAGGCTCCATCTCAGGTACTGAGATGCTACCAAGTAGCGTTTGTGGGGATGGCTTTCAAAATTTAGATAAAGGAAACGTCAAAGGATTTTTTTTTTTTAACTTTGGTAGGAGGGATGTGTAGATAGATGGGGGCAGGTGAAACAGGCAGAAGGCTCTGCTTTTGTTTTTAGTTTCCCTGTTTTGGTTTTTTTTTTTTTTCTGGGGACTTACCTGACTGAAGTGCTAGAACTGTGGCTTTAACCTTTAGGTTCAGGCAATAAGCTATTGCTTCTTGAACTCCTCAAATAGGTAAAATAGGTGTGCTATTTAAAGCATTATGATTATGAAATTTTCTTCCTGTATATTAATTTCTCATTCCCTTAACTCATCTGCTGTCATTTTATTGTTGGTCATGCAGAGGAATCAGAAAATGACTGAAGAATACCCAAATGGCTACTGTAAAAAAGCAAGGGGGAGAAACAGTACCTTTTTATGAGTTAATTTTTAACAAAATCAGATACTTCAGCTCACCAGTGCAGTTTTAGTTCAGAATCCTCAGCAGTAGTTGGGAGTCCTCAGTGAAATTAGTAGAATTAGGCAGGAAAATATCTTTGTGGATCTGATTCAAAGTGGCTAATTACACATTAGTACTGAGAGGCACATGCCTGTAGGTTTTGCTTCGTACTTCAATAATGAAGTTGTTTGACAAGCAATGAAAATACTGAACTGTTTGGTCTCTATCAGTATTAGCATATAAGAGCCCACAGTAAGAGCCCCATCATCTCTTTCTTCTCTCTTAAGGTCATGAAACGCGTACGCACAGAACAGATTCAGATGGCAGTGTCCTGCTACCTCAAGCGCCGTCAGTATGTGGACTCAGAAGGTCCCCTAAAACAAGGGCTGAGGCTGTGTCAGACCGCTGAAGAGATGGCAGCTAATCTCACAGGTAATCCTGTCATATTTTCCATGCATGCTTCTTGGCAGAGTTGCCACAAGTGTGAGTGTGTAACTGCGTGAATTTGTCCACACGTATGGACAGCTCTCCTTTTGAAATAAGGAGATTTCCCAGCCTGAAGTTCGCATGAGTTACGAACTTCTGAAGAATGAAAATGTGGATGAAAGTGTAACAAGGTGAGATTCACAGTCAGTGTATCTAACAGCTGAAATACCAGGTTGTGGTAGTGGAAAATGGACGTGTTGTATCGCAGAGAACATGAAGTCTCTTGAGTGGTGGTGCTTTGGGATGGAGGTGAGAAGAACCTGGATGAGGAATAAGTAGAAGCAAGAAAATCTGTTGTACCTTCCTACTCCAGAACAACTGGAGTTTAAGGGCAGTTAATGACAGAACAAGGGGAAATGGGTTTAAACTGAAAGAGGGGAGGTTTAGATTAGATATTAGGAAGAAATTCTTCACTGTGAGGGTGGTCAGACACTGGAACAGGTTGCCCAAGGAAGTTGATGGATGCCCCCTCCCTGGAAGTGTTTAAGACCAGGCTGGATGAGGCTTTGAGCAACCTGGTCTAGTGGAAGGTGTCCCTGCTGATGGCAGGGGGGTTGGAACTAGATGATCTTTAAGGTCCCTTCCAATCCTAACCATTCTATGATTCTGTTCTATGATAACTGTATCATGTGAAATGGAAGTGATTCAGGCTGTTTCTTTCTCTGACCTAGTCAGCTTTCTAGTTGTGAAAGCTCTGTCACTTGAAAAAACACCCCTTCAGTGGATGAGACAGTTTATTTCCCTGCATGCCCTTTCTCTTCTTTTAAGGGCTTCTGAATCCTGCTATACTACCTGCTTTTCAAATCCAGTCTTCATCGTAATTATTATTTTTGTTATAATAAACTACTCTACTACTTGAGCACGTACAAATATTGAAAGGATGCACACAACGTGGAGTTTATAAAGATTAAATTAACTTGCAAGAGTAATAGAAAATACTGGGCTGACCTCTGGGTGAAAACACAAGGGGGAAATGTTTTCTGATAATTAAACTGCTTAGACTGTGACAGTATCCCAGGCTAAGAGTAGTGGAGACCTTAGTTACTTGTGATACAACTTAATTTGACAAAACATTAGTTGCTGTATAACTCCGTACTCGTAGCTAGATAAGATTGGATGCCAAAACAGCTCTTTCCACCTCTAGAGTATTTTGCCATAGTCACAATCCAAAGATGAGTGACTTGTGGGTAAATGTCCAGGCTGACTCTCTCAGGGGCCTGAAGGAAATTGGGTAATATTTCATTATTAGAAGTTACTTACATCTTCTTAGTACTTTTCATTTCCTTGCTGTTTTCAGAGTAACTATTGGAAGTTTGTCGCAACTCCCTGAAATAATACTGGGGGAGATGGGGAAGTAATAAAACTAAAGTAAAATGTTGATTTGTTTTTGAAGGCAGATTTTACAGGAGAGGTCAGTAGAAAGGTCACTGTTGAAATGGGATTAGAACTTGGGACCAGTCCATACCAGGAGGACACAAGTATCTGAAGTAAGGAAGAGGAACTGGATTGCAAGCCCTTACATTCACATGTGGCATCATGCAGAAAAAAAATGTTTTAGTAGGGAGTGTGAATGAGTGTGTGATAGTTTTGTCTTTTTACTAATATTCCACCACATGTTATTACTAAATTTCTTCTTTTTAGTCTGTATCCCCTTGCTAGTGCAAGGGTTTTGTGGCTGGTGATTCAGGACTTAGTCATCAGTTTTCATTAGAGCTGAAAATGGTCTGCTCTCATGTATTCAGCTGCTTACTACTACTTCTTGTCAAACACGCTCGCAGTAAGCTCTCAGAGAGTATGCTGCAGTTCCATGAATGACTGTCAAAAAGGAAAATCCCAGCTTGTACTGATGCTGACAGCAGAGGCTGAAAATACTTTCTGCTGCAGCCATCTTAGTTTTACAAACTGAATGAAAACTGACCAGATTCTGAGGTCTGCATTGCCTTATTTCGGGGAAAGCAATCAAATACTATTTTCTGAAGACATTCTTGCTCATTCCTTAACAAAGCTCACCGTGCTTCTTCTGTTCAGCTCTTTTCTTTTGTTTGACTTCTAAATTAACCAGCCTGTATAAATGGGAGAGTTGCTTACTTCTGTCTTTAGTTCGGTGATTTCTTCTTTCACAGTGAAAAGTGTCTTCTGTTTTCGGTTTTAAATAGTTTTGTTTCTCAGTTTTACCGCAGCATTTCTTTTCGTCTTCTTCCGGGGTCTCTTCAGTTCAGCCCTTCTCCATTGCTTCATATACTTACTGTGTCTTTACAGCTCTGTTTTCACAGAATTGCAGAGTAGCCCAAGTTGGAAGGGACCTTGAAAGATCATCTGGTCCAACCTTTTGTGGGAAAGGGAACCCAGATGAGATGATCTAGCAGCCTGTCTGAGTGCATCTGCACTAAAATACAGCACAGAGCTTCCTCATGCCTATCCCATGTTTCTGTAGAAAACTAGAAGAATATTTGAGGACAGAGTGAATGACTGAGGAACAGGTTCCTCTCATGTTCCCTCTCATAGTACACTATCAACACGTGGGACTATCTGCAATAATGTAAAATTGTACATCATCGCAGTCAGGTAAAAAAGGAATCGGTTGCTGTTGAACAGTGTTTACGGTAGCCCCGCATTTGTTAGCTGGACGCAATGCTGCTCAGAGCCAACACAGAAGGCCCTGGAGGGTGCTGTCCATATCCTTGTGTTAGAAGTGAGTTCCTTTGAGTTTGCTATCAGGTCGCATAGCTGGCTGCAGGTACTCTAAGTGAAGTCAAGGAGAGGATGTTGCCAATAGATGGTCTTATGAGCACGGGGCAAAGTGGAAAAGAAATTATGGTAGATTTATTAATGTATGAGAAGGGTATGGCCAGTGTTTTACTTCCACCAGGAGAAAAATATGCCTGACAGTTTACTCTTGTTTGGAATCACTTGAGCTCTTTTTGCAGTTCTGGTTGGTGTAAAGTTTTGGGAAGGCAAAAATTAGAATCTGAACTTGTTATAACTGTCTGGTTATGTAGGGTTCGTTTACCATTTGCTTGATGGGAACAAGCTCTAGCATCATTACTGAAAGAGTAGGGTATAATGATTGCTCAATCAGACTGTTCCAGGTTAGGTCGCCAAAGATGATGTTCCTCCTTCTTGATTTGGAATTAAGTTGCTTCTGCAGAGAAGGCTGAATAGGTGGCATGGAGGGAGCACTTCATAAAGCCAAGGACAGTAAGTTGTGCTTTCATGGCATGGACAAGGTGGCACGTCATTCCCATT
>NW_010295907.1:7777-23979 GCF_000700745.2 Antrostomus carolinensis
ACCCTTGTATGTAATCCTGCGACACAGCATAAAAGACAGGCCCTCATATTTCTGTTTTTCTTTGCTTTTACAATGAGTAATATGGATGACATGGAAGACTGTCACTAAGGATTTTTGAGTTACTACATGGGTGTGCATGCAGTTTGCTTTCTCATGTGGAATATTGATTACATTTTAAGTCCAAAAAGCAGTTTTTTACTTTAGCTGTTAAGTAGTACCAGTATGTGAGCCTGGAGTTCTTGCCAACTCTTACCAGTTCTTAACAGCTTTGAGTTTCTGAAGCAGCCAGGCTGTAGAAAGCACAGTGTATCTGTACCTTTCCACAGGTTATATTTGTTTTATTTCTGAACTGATTTAAGAGAAGATAGGGTATCCATGCTGGAATCTGTATTTGCTTGTTCCCATGAGGAGATGGTGATCACAGCCCAGCTCTCTGTTTCCAAAGCTGAATTCAGCTTGCCCTGGAGAGTTGGTAAACATACCTCCTGTGCTTCCCTAAGCTCCAGGCAGATAGACCCAGGTCTTACCAGAGTGAGAGGGGAGAATAGTGACAGGCTGCCTGTACACCATGTGCTTATCTCTTTCTAATTAGAAGCATTGAGATGAGCTGGAGGCTGTCCTATCTCTCTTTAGCATGTGAACATTTGATGATGTTGTTTATAGACTTCTAGGGCTGTCAGAGTTGTGCCTCTGTGTGTGAACCAAATGCTGGAACAAAAAGCAATCAGTCAGGAGTGGGAAGGCAAAGAGAGAGAGGGTGGAAAGTGGTGGGGGGCAGGGGAGACTGACAGAAGTTGAAGGAGTTTAAAGTGAGAGTAATGAAAGTGGGTTTTGTGGAGGAGAAGATAGTTATGAATTGAAAAAAAAATTAGGAAAGGAAAACAGTGAAACACCACGCCCTTCCGTGCTCTTCTTAGAAGAGCAAATGAATAAACATATTAGTTACAATTCTGTAACTTGTGTTTCCAATCACTGGCACTTGTATATGCTTAGGGTATGTTGGTGGGTATCTGTAAACCTGCACAAAGTCTGCTGTCGGATTCTGAGGTTAGCAGAAAAGCAAAGGTTTGGTGCCAGAGAAAGAGAAGCCAGTTCCCTTTCTAAATAGTTCAGAACCATGTTTACCACAGTTGATACTGGTTCTGAAAGTCAGTACAACACTGTCTCAGGAAACTGTGACAACTGGGTTTGTGATCAGGTACCAGCTACCCTTTAACCTAAAATCCTCACGGAGGAGGACAGCACATTTTGATTAAAAACTACTAAGTGTTTGCTTAGAGATTCAGTGTGTTTTCACCACCACCTTCAGGAGACTAGTAAATGGTAATAATTGTCATTTGTTGTAAATTATCATGACTGGGACAAGGAATTTGAAACTCTTGAGGTTGTGTCACTGCAGACCTCCTGTCCATGATGGTTGGTGGGTCCTGCTGCAAAAGAAACTCTGTCTTGGCGAAATTTGTAGATTGCTTTCCTCATCTTTTCTGAGTGCATAGTAGTAAAATCACCAAGTATCTTGTAAAACTGTTAAGGGATCTGTGATGGTGTTGCTCTGAATTTCTTGGGAACTTCAGGCTGTATTTGAAAACTTAAAAATGCATTCTCGGGGGAGCAGGTGAGTTGCTGAGATTTTTACTTCTTTTTTTTTTTTTTTTTTTTTTTTTTTTTTTTTTTCCCAGGTTGTCAGTATACTTTCTTATTCACAATCTGTCTGGGTTGTTATTGCCATGTTTAGATGCTTTGGACTATATCATCCCTGGACAGTTTGAAAGACGAAATGTTATCTTGATGGTTCCATTATCTTGGATTTTATGAGAAGCTTTGTTTCCAGACACACATGCAAAACTCCTTATATCCCTATTTAATTTTTACTTACTCTATTTCACAGTCCAATCTGAATCTGGTTGTGCCAACGTTGTGTCTGCAGCTCCCTGCCTGGCGGAGCCACAGCAATATGAAGTACAATTTGGACGATTACGCAATTTTCTCACAGGTAAATATCACGAAGCAAGGAAGAGGAAAGTAGCTGAATTGTTATTGTCATTTCAATGAGTAAAGGACAGTAAAATTCAAAATCATGTCTGTAACAATCTTTTGATTTCTAGTTTTGAGATTTCAGTTACTACAATTAGAAATATTTAATTTTTCTTTTTTATTGTTGTTTGAATGCTGAGTACCTTTGGCTTTTGTAGCTAGTTGACTGTTTGCCCTTTCTTGGTCAAGCATTTGGCCTTTGTAGATCTTCTCCTTCTAGCCAAGAGCATACATATACAGGACAAGAAGGAAGATTAGAGTGCTTAATGAGAAAGGCAAGTAGCTTAGAAATGAGTATAGTTCTCTTCTAGTATAGAGTTTTTAATTTTATTCATAATTGGCTTATTTTTATGTTGGTCCAGGTTTTTTAAGGGAGAATTTGTTCCCCTGAATTTATCTGTACTGGCTTTGAGACTGGAGTACTGTGTCTGTACTGGAGTATCTGTATTGAGACTGGAGTATCTGTACTGCTTTGAGACTGGATGACAGAAAGTAAAAAAATTCTAATTCTGTAGTATGGTGCAGAAGACAATAATGATTTTTCTTTTTTTTTAAAAAAAATTTAAAAGTAATTTTTTAAAAAGGTACTCCTGGGAATGTCCTTATTTCTTTGAGTCCCAAATGTGAGAAGAACACAGGTAGGATTTTTAGAGAATAGTACCAAGGAAAGTGAGGTTGCCACTCCTTCCACCTTTGAGCACATCTAGCTCATCCCTACGTGTCCAGTGTAGAGATTTGATCCCAGTGTGCATAACAAGAGGATTAATATTCCTAATAGTTGTTGAAGGGAAAGGTAAGGGGACAGGCAGGAAGGCAGTGGCAGAAAATACTGAATTCTCAGCCTTGCCACTTATAGCAGTTCAACACCATTGCACTTTAGTATTGGAGATAAATCCTTATGGTTTAGTAGATTTTTGGGAGGTGTGATTGCTGTGTTCATTGGCTTAAATACTGCTGGGGGAAGTGCTAGGCATGGTTTTGGCGTTCAGGTTGGCTGTTTTGTCTTTTTTGTCCCTCTTACTCAGTTTTGATTTCTTACACACGTGAACTGCCCCTGTTTCTGCAAGGGAGTAACTTGCCAGCCAGCCACAAGGACACTTCCCATTCCTGTGATGCCTGCCCACAGGGGCCCTGAGGATCGGGCAGGGGACTAGAATCGCTGAATAATTTAGGAATTACTCTAGAGATCTGTAGTTCAACCAGCTGCTCAAAGCAGTACAAGATTAGAGGTTGATCAGATTGCTCAGGGCCTTGTCCAGCCAGGTTTTGAAAATGAAAAAGTGTGGAGATTGCTCTGCCCCTCTGGGCCCCAGCTGCAGGGCTGAGCGATTTGGTGAGAATTTCCCTCACAGCAGCTCGCCTGTTGTCCTTTCACTGAGCACCTCTGAGAAGAGGCTGGCTCCTTTTCCTCCATAAAGTCCCACTGGGTACTGAAGGCAGCTGTTAGATACCCCCTTATTCTTCACCAGGCTAGACAGACCCAGCTCCTGTAACCTCTCTTCATATGCTCCTGGGGAACGTTTTCTTTGTTCTCGTTTCTGCCAACTTCCCATCTCTTCCCTTTTTCCCCTGCTGCAGAGTGAGGTCCTTCCCCTCGTTGCATTTCTGGACTAGAGCACCAGCAGAGACACGAGCATGTGCTGGCTGCTTAGAACTTTTACTGCATACAGACCACTGGTTTCACTGGTTTTGGCCCAGTTTCAGTGGGACAGAAAAGAGAATGGTGCCTAAGGATGCAAATATGTATGTACACACTGTGCACCACACACACACTAGTTACTCATATAGAAATGGGAGAGAGGCACAGAATGGATCGGAGAAATTCTGGAAGAATGCTTAACAGAAGATGAAAAATAACCTAATGGGGGGGAGGGGGTAAGAATATGCATTGGTAAGTGGCAGGAGGAAAGAACAAGTTGAAAAGAAGCAATGCTGTTTGAGGATCAGCAGTGCCTATTTTGTTCCAGTAACTTGGCCCGTTTGGTCCCCTGGTAACTCATTCTTGTGGCCCTAAGCTGTGCTGCCATAGTTAGTGTTCTGCAGCAGGACTCTGCGCTTTACAGCTCCCTGCAGCTGGCTGACCGTGGGAGGGAAACAGCCCCAAGAAGCTGGTGAAGGAGGGGTGGAGCTGTTGCACAGATTAGTCTCTGCAAGGTACAGCACAGCCTAATCAGGAGTTTGTTACACTGTGTGCTAGGAATTACTGCTGGGATTTGCCTTGGCAGAGAGAGAGAGAGAGAGAGAGCACGAAAGCGTGCACATGAGCAGGAACAGAAATAAAACAAGAGCACAGCATATTGCAGGACATTTTGGAAACTGTAGCCTCCTTTCCCCTGGGGACAAGTCAGTTCCAGCCGACAGGGTTGAAGCTGAGAGGAAAAAAAAGTCACCAAAGTTCAGGCCCACACAAGCTGTATTAATAATTTTGCCTTAAATGTGTTAAATGCTATTTTAAATATAACAAGTAAATTTTAAAGTACATTTATTGCAATAAACAGAGGGCATAGTTTTTCTTTTTAAATACATTGGGGAAAAATTCAGTTGTCGTGTAGTTTGAGGTGGTATTTTAATAGCTGGCCCACGCCTAAAAAGGGTTTTGAAATCTCTGCGTTTTGTTCTGACAACATAACCTCACTGGCTTATCAGGCATTGGAAGGGGTTGCCCAGGGCAGTGGTGGCGGCCCATCCCTGGAGGTATTTAAGAGTCGTGTAGACACAGTGCGGAGGTACATGGTTTAGTCGGGGATTTGTCAGTGTGAGGTTAGCGATTGGACTCGCTAACCAGGTCTTTTCCAATCTAGAGAATTCTGTAATTCTGTGACTTGAAAAAATCTCTCTTAGGATCCGTGATAGGTACCACGTATCCCCTTTAGGTGACAGAAGAGGTTCGCTTAGATGTGCCAACACAAGTCTCCTCTTGCTTACACTCTGATGCCGCTGTCAAGGCTTTTTGCAGTAATTGACCTTGCTCTGTTTTATTGCCAGTAGAAAGTGGATTGAGAAATCATTCTAAGTTTGTTGCTGTTTTTTTATATAGATTCAGATTCTCAGCACAGCCATGAAGTGATGCCTCTTCTGTATCCCCTCTTCGTCTACCTCCATCTGAACATGGTCCAGAATGGCCTAAAAAGCACAGTGGACAGTTTTTACAGCCGCTTCCATGGCATGTTCTTGCAGAATGCCAGCCAGAAGGATATCATTGAGCAGTTGCAGACTACCATGACTATTCAAGATATCCTGTCCAACTTGAAGCTCCGGGCTTTTCTGGACAACAAGTACGTCATCCGCCTTCAAGAGGACAGCTACAACTACCTTCTTCGCTACCTCCAAAGTGACAACAACAATGCCCTGTGCAAAGTCCTGACCTTGCACATACACTTGGATGTGCAGCCTGCCAAGAGGACTGACTACCAGCTCTACGCTGGTGGGAGCTCCTCGCGCAACGAGAGCAATGGCCTGGAGCCCAGCGACGTGCCAGCTTCCATTCTGCAGAATGAGGCAGCTCTGGATTTACTGCAGGACAGCATTAAACGTGTCAAGGACGGGCCCCCTTCCTTAACGACCATCTGTTTCTATGCCTTCTATAACACAGAGCAGTTGCTGAACACTGCAGAGATTTCACCAAATAGCAAGCTGCTCGCTGCTGGCTTCGATAATTCGTGTGTGAAGCTGTGGAGCCTGCGCTCCAGGAAGTTAAAATCTGAGCCCCATCTCGTTGATGTGTCCCGCATTCGCCTGGCTTGTGACATCCTGGATGAGGAGGTCTGGATATCCTTTCTTTCCCCCACTCCCTTCTGCCAAGTTATTTTGAGCATGCATTATGGAGTATATAGTAATGTCTTTGGGGACTGTGCGGCTGTTCCACAACCTGTCTGCCTTGACACACTTATTTTGTAGCCTGCTCTCGTCCTTGTTCTTTCCCACAGTGGCTGTAAATGCTGCACTGAGGTGCCATGAGTTTGTGCTTGGGTCATAGTTTGCTAGTCCTAGGTGCTGATCTCCTTCCTCCAGCTTTCCTTGAACAGATAACAGTACACGGGCAGCCCAGTAAGGAGAGGTGACTAGAGAAGGCTCCCTTCTCTGAGGAGCATGGAGACTTCTTATGGATGGGAAGATGAAACAAGGAGATGTGGACAGTAAAAACACACTGTGGTGAATGAAAACTAGAAGGAAGGTGGCTTAGAACAAACAGTCAGAAGGGTGGAGAGATGGGGAGAGGACGCAGGAAGAGGAAAATAAAGACAAAGTAAGGAAGGAGCCAAAGGAGGCTGGTCTGGGACCTCAGGAAGAGGGAAGGATGCCTAAGTGCTGAGCTGTATTTAAGGAATCACCTTAACCAGAGGTGAAGAGTTAGCATGGAAAAATTATGCAAAATGTCTCTGTTAAGGAATCTGCAGTGTAGAAATTTCAGAGGCTTTGCACTCTGGAGTGCAGGAGACAAGGACAGGGATGTGTGTGCCTTCACACGCCAGGCTAGATAGCATCTTCTAGTTTACTTTTTTTTTTTTTTTCCCCTTCTAGTCACACCCTTCCTCCCCAGCCTGCCACAGCTGCCCACGTAGCATCTTCTATCTGGTATAGAGATCAGAATTTGTGACTCTTACTTTGTTTAATCACTCCCTTCTTGAAGGGGCCGGGGGAAGCCTCATTTGTTCTTCTGTTTAAGCATTTAGTAGGAGAAACATCGCTTTTTCCACTGTTTTTTCTTCATCTCATAAAAAATACCTAGTGGCACGGTTCTGTTTATTTTGGAAGAGTGCAGAGAGCTTTCTGTACACAGAGATCTGTGGTTAGGGATTGTTTTGTTAGTCAGCTTGAGAACTAGAGGCAGGCATCCAGGTGAGATAGCACAGCAGCATGCTCACTGCTTCCCAGGTTAACCCCTTCTGCCGAGTGAGCAGGTGAGTGGGTCAGACTAGCCCAAGATGGAGCTATGGGCTTGTTTTCATTATAAGCTGCAAGAGTTCATAGGACATGTGACTGTGTGTATTGCCTGTCGTGGAAACCAAATGTCAATAACCTGTGAGAGGGGAGAAGTTCTCTGGGAAATCAGTAGTTCACCTCCTTTGGCTCCAGACTGTGGAACAGTGAGATACTGCCAGGTTATCAGGAGTGTGTGCTAGCTTTTTTTTGGCACGTGGGCACATACTTTCATATCGTGAGTGTATCACGAAACTGCTGTGGAAGCTTGTGTAAAAATGGCTCTCGTTGGCTATTTAATATTTTGCACATCCTGCAGTATTTATGCACAGGTCTAAAACCAAAAACTGGTCAAAGACCAGCACAGATCAAAGTCATCATTGCCTTGAATAACTTCATTATTGACAAAACAAATAATGACCTGACCAGGAGTTTAAAGTTACCAGCCTAAATGCGCTGCTGGTCGTGTGTCCCAAATGCAAAGGAAAGACTATGGATTACAACAGAAGTAAATCCCGGTATCTGGGAGCCCTCAGTGAAGAAACACGGGCACGTGCGAGGTCGCAGGTGGGAGCAGACCAGCTCCTGCTTGGGTACCTCAGGAGTGGAAGCCACAGGTACCAAGACAGACCAAACAAGACCACCCTGACTGGCTGCAGTCATGGCTAATGCAGCTCAGTGTAGAACAGGGGCTGCGTTTCAGACTGTCACTGAAGTGTGATCAGCAACAATTCACAGCCATAAATCTGATGAAAACTTTGACAAAGAACAAAAATTCTGAATGTGCTTTGACATTACTTCAGTGAGTTCTACAGAATAACTTGAGAGGATGTTAAACTTGGCTGAGTTATGTAAGGTTTCTTTATTTTGTTTGTTTTGGTTGATTTCTCTATTGTGTAATTAGCTTTGGATACTGTTTTTACATAGTAGTGCCTGAAATAATTAATCTTCAGCTTGGTTTCTGATTTGCTGCAAGCAAATAGATGCTTCTGTTTATGAAAATACAGAGGTCTGAAAGTGTGTGTTTCCACAGATGGGTGGCATCTTCCCTTTTGACATCTTAAGAGCAGCGCAGGATGAGAGAGATGACGACACCCAGGGAAGCCTGTTGCTAGTTAGAAGAAAGGAGGAGGCGAGGTGGTTTTTTGGTTTGGTTTTTTTTTGAGGTTATCATTGTTGCTTTTTGAGACTCACTCGTTCCCTTGAGGCTTACGCTGGGTGGAAGATCAAAATAATTTTTGTCAGCTAGATAATGTTTGCTGCTCACAAGGTTAGATGCCTTGGCAGTACATTTTTCTGGGTCCAGATGACTGTCATGCAAAATCCATTACGAATTTAAGTAATAGCTGAGGAGTTGGGCAGTTTGTCCATAGGTCTATCATTTGGAAGGTATCCTGTGTAAGAAAACATGCCAACATTTTTATTCTTTTCAGTTTTTTAATAATACAATTTTTGGGAGTCTTGTACTTGCTTAAGAAGGTTTCCTGTTCACTGTTGAAGAGTAATTTTTTTTTTAGCTTGTTTTAGTAGTGTTGGTAGGTTTTTCAGTTCTATTCCTTAAAATCTGTTTCGATAGTTCTTTTCAAAATGGGATAGTAAAAATAATAAAAGGTAGCTTTTTAGCGTGTGGTGTGTAGGTTATTGATTAAAAGAGGTTTATATAACTTAAATTTCGTGTCTATTCCAAGGAAATGTAAACTGTTCATGCTAACCTGCAGCAGCAGCCACTTCAGAAGGTGCTAATGGATATCTGGGTAGTGCGCAGTGGTATGTTATATCCAGGAAAAATACTCAGTGTGTGAAATTGGAATCCTGAAAAAATACTGTGAAGACGGATTCCTCACCTCCCTGCTGATTTATAACACAGGTTGCAGCCTTTCTATAGCTGCTGTAAATGCTAACCTACATGGTAGTAGCTGTGGGATGCAAGGAAGGGAGTGCTTCATCTGACAAAGAAATGAAGCTTGGTCCTGGAAGGCAGTTAGGTAGTGGCTGCACTTTGCTAACAATCTGGTCAGCAGACTAACTCGGATAGGGAGGAAATGGAGAAATTTCATGAGGTATACCACTTTTGGTGAGCTGTAACAGCAGCGTGCCGTTGTTATGCTAAGTGGGTGTCAAACAGAAGTAAAAGAGAAGATTTGCTACCTGTGACTGTATAGGAGGGTAGTTTTGAATGCTTCAGTAGGCATTTTCAAATAAGCTGCTACTGTAATACAAGAGAAGAAGAGTAGGTGCTTGTAAAGCAAAATAATATGTGCTTGCAGACAGCCCGAGTAGCCCTCTATGAATTTGAGGGCATAAAATCAAGTACCTGGACGTGCAGAATTTACAAAAACTAAAGTACAATACAGGTAACTTGAATGGGCTTCCACTGGTAACTTGTCAGGAATCTTATGGTCATAATTAATGTGCTGCAGGTATCAGCCTCTCTCCTTTAATGTGGTAACATAGCCTAGAGATGCTGTGGATTCCAGCAAGCAATGCTCTATCCCAGGTAGAAAAAGCAATTTGAATAAGAATGGGGCTTTGCATGCTAGAGCCTGCAGTTTCTCTCTGCCTCACCTCCATAGTAGAGATGAAGTTGGCTCCCAGCCAGATCATAAAACTCCCATGGGCACCGAGTACTCTGAAGAGAATTAGCATTGCTAAACACGGCTTGCTGCCTACCACTTAAATGTGCAGCTGAGATGGGGAAAGGCAGTGGGCTAGCTAACCCTCTGACATGAGATTTGAAATGACCAGAGGAGAAGGGCTTTCAGGGCTATTGCAAAGTCTGGAGCAAAACCATCTGTGGGTCCTGAGGTCAGAGGGGTGGGAGATGTCGTGTCAGCCAAGAGAGCCGCTCACCACTCACTGACTGCGCTGACTGCTGGTCATCAGCAAGTCCAGCAGCCCTGGGGAACTGGGTTTCCTCTCAGGGCAGGAAGTGCTCCTTCAGCAGTAAACAGGCCAGTTTGCAATGATAAAAGTTAAAGGAGCTGCTCACAAACAAAAGAGTGTTGTGTTGAATTTGATGTGCAGAGATTGTCCGTGGATGAGTGTTACTGATCCAGTACTGAGGAAGTGTCTGCCTGACCCCCCTGAGGAAGGGTGGTCTCAGGCTACTACACAGGTGCACCCCAAGCCGTGGTTGTCTTGTACCATCAGTGAGACCCTAGCTTGTCAGGCAAGGACACTCTTTGGAGTTGAGATTTGTTGGAACTTGTGCAGTCTGTAGCCTTTGAGTGTTGAGAGGTGCTACTTGAGTAGACTTTCAGACACTCTTACCCTCCATTGGGAGATTCCATTAGCACAGCTCACTGAACAGTCTTTAAACGTGGAAGCCTTTACTTGTTGACTGTCTGCCCTGGTACTTGAATTGGAGAATTAAGGATAAAAAGGCTTCCAGTGACATCCTTTTTGTGATTATTCATCTTCTCCTAACCTAGAATAGATCCTTTGACCTAAATAAGCTGCATACATTTGCTGCTCTTGAAGGGTGAGTTTGTGAAAGAATTTGGATGAAGCATGCATGGAGAAATAGATGTTACAGCATTACTGAGTTTCTGTTCACACGTGGGACTAGGAAGGAATGTCCAGCAGACAGCTTGTCAAATATGCTTTGTCTTTCCATCTCCTGCTTTTTGTTCAAGACATCTGTGTGTGTTTTTCTCTGTTGTGAGATTCACTTCCAATAATGACCACACCAAAAGAGCAGATGCCAAGATCTGTTTCAACATCTTAGCCAAAAGTTTAGTAGAGAGCGGATAGGGAATAAGCATCTGTTTTTAGCAAGTGGAAAAATGTCATTAAATATTTCTTTTTTTCCCCCTATTTGCATACAGTCCCGGGTTAAGGTGCCTTCTGGAGTGAGCATGAGGCTACCCAAAATGAAGATAAAACCTTTACATAAAGTCTTACCTCGTCATCTCTTTCAGCATTAACTTAGACAAAGCAAATGCGCTGGCAGTGTTTTTGTCTGCGTTGCACAGAATGCGCCAGGTCTAAAATAACTTCTGTATTAACACCCGCCTGTTTTCCTCATGGTGGTTCCTGTGTTTGTTGAACAGATAAACAAGCTTTCCTTTCTTGTTTTTTTTTTCTCCTCCCAAACTAGGAGGAAGAGGATGAGAGCGCAGGCACAGAAATGAAGATCCTGAGAGGACACTGCGGACCTGTGTATAGCACGAGGTTCCTTTCAGACAGTTCGGGACTCTTGTCTTGTTCCGAGGACATGTCCATCAGATACTGGGACCTCGGAAGTTTTACAAACACTGTGTTGTACCAAGGACATGCCTATCCTGTCTGGGATTTGGACATTAGCCCCTGCAGCCTGTACTTTGCCAGCGGTTCCCACGATCGCACTGCAAGGCTCTGGTCCTTTGATCGGACGTACCCGCTGCGAATATACGCGGGCCATTTGGCGGACGTAGACTGTGTCAAGTTCCACCCCAATTCCAACTACTTAGCGACGGGCTCCACAGACAAAACTGTGCGCTTGTGGAGCACTCAGCAAGGCAACTCGGTGCGTCTTTTCACCGGGCACCGCGGCCCCGTGCTGGCGCTCGCCTTTTCTCCCAACGGTAAGTACTTGGCCTCAGCAGGTGAAGACCAGCGGCTGAAGCTGTGGGACTTGGCGTCAGGAACTCTTTACAAAGAGCTGAGGGGGCACACGGACAACATAACCAGCCTTACTTTCAGTCCCGACAGCAGCCTAATTGCTTCGGCGTCGATGGACAATTCGGTCCGGGTCTGGGACATTCGGAACACTTACTGCAACGCCCCTGCAGATGGGTCTTCCAGTGAACTGGTTGGTGTCTATACCGGACAGATGAATAATGTACTGAGCGTACAGTTTATGGCCTGTAATCTTCTTCTAGTGACTGGAATTGCACAAGAAAATCAGGAACATTAACTTTTTTGTTGTTGTTGTTTTGGTTTTTTTTCCTTAGGGAAGTGGGTGGGTGCATTGAATGCCAGAGTCCACTGCAAGCTGAGATTACTGACTGTGAAACACTTTTTTTTCTTCCTCTGCCCCCTTGAAAGGCATGTTCAGAGTGATGCAAATGCTTTAAATTGTCTTGGCCACAAAAAGGCCTGTGCTGTTGAACGGAATGAGGAAAAAAGGAGTGATGCAAACATGTATACATTCTAATTCTGTACTTGTAGGGATGGGGAAAAGGGGAGGAAATCCAGTAGCTTGGGGAAGCCGAAAGCCTGGTCCAGACAAGTGAAACTGCCAACCAGATAAGCTGCTGACCTGCACTTAAATATCCTGCATTGATTGATGGGCACATCTTACCTACTGTTAACTGAGGCTTGAGTGTGTGGAGAACTACTGGCCCAGTGCTTTTTTTGTTTTGCTTTTGTTTTCCTGATATTGCAGAGGACCAGCATTTTAAGACCCTTCTATTAAAAGAAGTTTATGTATTCTCTACAGTGATAGTGGTCCTAAATATTGCAGCTCCCTATAGCACTTCTGGAATATTTTGGACTGGCTAAGTAGAAAATACCATCTTTCTTTTTAAGAAGGGAATCAAAATCTGACCTCAGTTGGGGCCCATCTCTGCATTGTCATTTGGGTTTGGATCCTGGTACTAGCTGTGATATTTGTATTTATGTTCCATTAATTAGGAATCTTTCTGAATGTGGTTGCACTGTGTTTTGAGGATGGGAGGACAGTGGGGGTAGAGTGGTGTCTTTAAGGGTAATAAACAACTTGCCTTGTCTGGAGGGAGGGCACAACAGGACTGAAGTGGCTAAGTTTGGACTCCTCATGGAAACAGGGCATGTCAGTCCACCACTGCACCTCACAGAAATATTTCCCTAAATGGAAGTTGGCAGTCTAGAGAGAGGGGGAGATGGGGAGAGAAACATACGAAGTGACATGGGAAAAAATAGTATTACTAAATTATTGTGCATACACAGAGGCAGCTCTGCCAGTGTTGGATTTTTCTCAAAATGTTGCAATATCAGTTTCATGAACACTTTGTGAGATAAATCATCAGCATTTACAACAAGGATCTGCAGAAAAGGCACGTTCTAGTTTGTCATTTGGAGAGATTAAATATTTCTGCTTTCTGGAAAGAGTTATTTTGTATTTTGTTTTCTATTAAAAGCATTTAGCTTAAAAAAAATAAAAATAAAAAATTGTTTGGTTCCTTTCTGGGAAACTCGCTCTGACTTGCATGGGAAGGAGAGGGCAGGAGCATGCTTCTGCACTGCTCGAGCCAGAGCCTGCTTGGCACTTGGAGGCTGAATCTGGTGGTCTCACTCACTTGATGGATGCTGTTTTGATATCCCCGTACTTTCTTTCTCAGAGCTGACTTCGCAGGTCACGGAGTCGGATATTGACCAAGCTTTGTAGGTCAGCTGAAATGCATGTGTAGGATCTAGGTACCTCCTGAGGTTGACACTGCCCCAGAAGGCCTCATTCTGTAGCGCTGCATGACCTCTGCTTTGTGGTTTGATATTCTAAAATGCCTCTTTCAAGGAAAGGCACAATCTTAACGTCTTCTAGACAGGCTGCTGGTATTAAATGATAATTCTCTTCAGTTTCCCTCAGACCTTCTGGACTTTCATAAGGGAATTCTCTTGAGAACACCCGAGCAATCTAAGAGTTTAGATGACAGCTCACAATTGCCCTTTTTTTTTTTTTTTTTTTTTTTGTCTGCTTAGGTTGGTAAATGACCAAAACCTTTTATCAGAAAAGTGTTTTGACCTTTCTGAGATTAGTAACAGTGTGTGCTGCAGCTCAGCTCTGCGAGTACCAGAAACCCCTCTGTACACTTTGAGTTGAATAGCACTGCTAATCTGGTGGCTGGATATCAGACTTGCTTAGAGAAAGGGGGCATGTAGACAGCGATCCTTCCACAGTTTACATGCTCTTGTCTTCTCACAGTTACTATTTGTTAGTTTGGGGGTTGTTGGGATTTTTGTTTGGTTTTTTTTCTTTAGTAGACCTCCACAGCTGCAGGCTGTGTACCTGCAATAGCTACTGATGGATTTAGTTTCCATTAATTTTGTCTCCTCCCTTTTATTAATCAGCTATATACTTGTAGCTTCCACAGTCTGCTGCAGCAACAAGTTCTACACCTCTTGAATTCATAAAGGCAATGAACAGCAAAACACCTTTTCAAAAGGTGTCAGGTACTCCAGGCCAGAGCAAATGCAGACATAGCTGAGGTACAAGTCCATGCTTAGTCACTGAATAGTGATGAAAGGAAAGGGTATTTGCTCTAAGAAACAAACTGCTATGCTCATTCACAAGTCTGTGTTAAAGTTGCCCTTCCCACTTTTAACACTGGCACCTCCTGAGCAGTGTGCTGCCACGCTCTTCACTTTCAATGTCTTAACTTCCCAAACCGTGAAGTTCATCCTATTCCTCCCCATTCTGGTTGCCCTGTGAAAAAGCTGTCTCTTACCAGTGTCTTAAGTCTAAAAACATTTTATAGAAATTATATTTCCATTAACAGATTCTTCAAATTTGCCAAGAAAAATAAAAAGGACTTCAGGCCATTTTGCTAACCTTGTTTAAACTGTGGCTGACTGTTTGTTAGTCTTCCAGGCTCAGTGGGTGCTTCAGCGGAGTCCCGAAATGGCCTTCCTTCTGAGTGGTGTCTAGTTGCTTGTGGTGAGCCAGGCTCTAAAACTGTACCATTACAAGACACCAATGTGACAGTTAAATTAACTGCCTGGATGTTCCCTGCCAAAGATTATCCTGTCATGCTGCATGTTAGCTATAGGGATTTTTTTAAAAAGTACTGGATAGGAGCCCAAACTGACTGAAATAACTCAACAGTGCTCACCATGCTCAGTGTATTCCAAGTACAAAATACTGGTAAAATTTTTCTCCGGACTGGTAATCTTTTTTAACAATTTTAAACATGCATCTGGCATTCTGTTTCCTGGACACTGCTATACAACAGCACTGAGCAGCAGTTATACAGAGAAGGTGGTAGATTCGCTCTTGAGTCCCTGGTTTGAGACAAGGCATTATCCAGTGTGTCTGTCATCCTGCAGAAATGTTCTCTCAGGACAGTGAAATTCTTGAACAAGGCAGCTGTGGAAGCTGTTTCTATGACTTGATATCATAGGTGTTACTCTGTAACTAAAACATGCTGCATCCTCTTTTCAAACAGGAGAAAGGATTGGCTGCATTAAGCTGAGGGTTACACAAGGAAGAAGACTTCAGAGCCGTGCTTGCTTTTTGAGTAGCCCTGCTTTCCTACATAATCCAAATCTTTGCAGTTCCATTTAGGATAACATTGTCTTCTATTTGCATAAGCTTGTGATCTGCAGTGAAGTCATGATCTTCCACTTATGACAAGCCTGATAACAAGAATATTTTAGCATATGCAGCCAGGGGATTAGCCAAGAACAGGAGTTGATGCTGTTTGGTGCTGTACAAGCATATCAGTTAGCACATGGACAGGGCTTCTCTGACCCTGCCCAAGAACAGGGGGAAGAAATCCACTTGGAATCCCTCTACCCCCCTATCGAAGAGAGAGGGTGTACCAGTACCATTAACCCAGCTCTGAAGAATGGGATGGCAGGTGGCACAGAAGCGATGAGTGTCAGGGACTAGGACTGTGATGGTGTCCACTTTGACTTCTTTGCTGTCACTTCTTCCCCCCACCCAGTAGTGATGCTGCTACACATCGTGTAACACCACCAACTCCAGCAGCTTTGGTAGGATAGCAGGGCTGGTCAGGCAGCTTGTTGAAATAATCAAGCTGCATTCTTTGCTCATAAATTGCTTGTAAATATTTCCTTAATAAAGAATGTTTGGTTTTGGTGTTTTGTTTTGCATTTTTTGGTTTTGGGGTTCGTTTTTTTTTCCCTGTGGCTTAAAACTGTTTAACGGGTCGGCTGTAACATACTGAACTGCCTGTTTCCACCTGAGAGAAGCCTTTGATCTTGTGATATTCTTTAGGATATTCAGGGAATATCCTGAACCCCCTTCCCCTAATTTGGAAGATGCTACATCAGACTCTACTCTGTGTTCTACGGTTAGATAAGCAGGCTGCCTAGACAGAAGCAGTGAGTGCGATGGCTCTGTTTGGTGGCACAGCAAGGCTCTTGCTGAAGCATCCAAAGGCTGGGTTGCACAGGAGGTTCCTCAAATCAATGGATGGAGGAGAAGTAGGTGGACGTTAAGGGAAACAAGGCCTCTAGATAACAAACCACTC
This sequence comes from Antrostomus carolinensis, assembly GCF_000700745.2. Classification (NCBI taxonomy): domain Eukaryota; kingdom Metazoa; phylum Chordata; class Aves; order Caprimulgiformes; family Caprimulgidae; genus Antrostomus; species Antrostomus carolinensis. Next base: position 23,905 of record NW_010295907.1, read on the forward strand.
TTGCCAGAAGCAAGATCCATTTTCTTCATCTTTGGACAGCAGTGATAGTACCTGGGTGTTGGGTTTGTTGGGGGG
>NW_010295908.1:0-289 GCF_000700745.2 Antrostomus carolinensis
TAAAAAATAAAATAAAATAAAAATATATATGTAATTTTTGCAAATAGTTTCCCGAAAGCAGCTTGTGGTCAGGAAAATAAGACTACAGGATAAAATAAGCAGCAGCCATCTGAATTGCTCCGAGTCCAACCTTGTGTATTTTTCTCTTTTCAAAGAGAAGCAGCTTGGAGCTCCCCTGGAAAAGGTGCATCTCCTGGGTGTCCTTGGGGTGCTGGACAGGGAGGGTGTTGCCACTCATGATTTCTGGGGTTCTGAATCAGTCTGGGGCTGCATTAGCCTGACCTGAGCA
>NW_010295908.1:304-7441 GCF_000700745.2 Antrostomus carolinensis
TGAGCACTCATCCCTTTCCCAGCATTTGGACACCAGAAAGCTTCCCCAGATGCCAAGAGCCTTGCAAAGACCAGGTCATGATTGGAGTCAAAATGGGCTGGAGCTCTTTGCTGCTGCCCTTTGACAAGTCAGTCTGTAAAAGTGTGAGGATGCAGGTAGGGTTTGTGTAGTGAGCCTCCAGCAGGACCTGGCCTTACAAAAAGGGGTCATTAAATATTTTCCATTTTCAACAGAGAGTTCCTCTTCTTGCTCCCACCCCACCAAGGTTTTGTTCTCCCTGCCTTGTGGGGAGATGTTGACAGGGTTTCAGTGCTGCCTTGTGAGCCCTCAAGCCTCTCCAGAGAGTCACTCAGCCTCTCTATATAAAAATAAAATAAATAAAAAAATACAAAGCCACCAGCTATAAGGAAAAGTCCCTGAGAATGCTCTACCACCATCTGGGCATATTGGCAAGAGGTCACTGTGACATGGTGGTTCTCCTCCAAAAAACTCCCCAATTTTACAGTTGTTCCTCCTCTTGCCTTGCAGATGGGTCTGAAATCAGAGCAGCTGATGTTGTCCTCTCCTGCCAGGAGTTGGGTTCAGTTTTGGGCCCCTGACTCCAAGAAGGACATGGAGGTGCTGGAGCGTGTCCAGAGAAGGGAACGGAGCTGGGGAAGGGTCTGGAGCACAAGTGTGTTGAGTTCCCTTGTGGCTGAGGGAACTGGGGTTGTTGAGCCTGGAGAAAAGGAGGCTGAGGGGAGACCTTGTGGCTCTGTCCAAGTCCCTTGGAGGAGGGTGGAGAGAGGTGGGGGTGGGTCTGTTCAACCAAGGACCAAGGGACAGGACAAGAGGTTATGGCCTCCAGTTGTGCCCAGGGCAGTTGAGATGGGATGTGAGGAAGGATTTCTTTGCTGAAAGGGTTCTGAGGCATTGGAAGGGGTTGCCCAGGGCAGTGGTGGAGTCCCCATCCCTGGAGGGATTGAAGAGTCATGTAGACACAGTGCTGAGGGACATGGGTTAGTTGGGGACTTGTCAGTGTTGGGTTCATGGTTGGACTTGATGGTCTTAAAGGGCTTTTCCAATCCAGGCCATGCTGTGATCACCAGCAGTGTTTTCCTAAGGCAAGTGCTGGCCGGACACAGTCAATAGCTCTGCCTTGGAGACAGGTGATGTGACCTCAGAAGGGGAGGGGTTAATGTATAGACGATGCTATATAATCTTTAGTGTCAGCAGGTGGCACTCCTCCTACTTGATCTCAGCACACATACGGCTGCACGGGAGCTGAAACCTGCAGGATTCTGGCCCCAGAGCAGGGCGAGTGTCTGGGAATGGGAAGATCTCAGTCCCCAAAGCTCCTGCACTCACTGGGACTTCAACTGTTGCATTGTTTCTGCCTTCTGATTCCTAGCAAGGTTGTTAAAATTAGACCAAAATATATAGATATAATTTACCCTGGGTCTAGAATAGTGTCTGTAAGAGTTGGGAGAGTTTTGCTCTCCAACTTTTCAACACTGATTGATCATCCTCAACAGTCAAACAATTCTTTTTCAAAGCTCTCCCAACCCCAGGATGTATGAACACAAAAATAAACCAGAGAGGAGCTGGGAAAGGGCAGGTGGCCCCGTCGGTGAAGTGGTGCTGCTGGCACGGTAGCTTGTAGTGCAAACACCCTACCACTGGCCAGTAACCTGCTAATTGTGGCTAATTGCATTGCACAGGGGCTGCTTCATCAGGGAAAGGGCTCTTCACCAAGGAAAGGGGATTCTCTGTCCATTGCAGCCCCACAAGAGGTTGTTCTTCTCCCACTGCTTGCTGTGGAATAGAGAAACAAATTATTTTAGGCTCACACACTGGTTTCAGGCTGGTGGTCTAGTTCTGGGGTCACCAGCATCAGAAGGACACGGACCTACTGGAGCCAGTCCAGAGGAGACCACGAGGATGATCTGAGGGCTGGAGCAGCTCTGCTGTGAGGACAGGCTGAGAGAGTTGGGGCTGTTCAGCCTGGAGAAGAGAAGGCTCCAGGGAGATCTTCTAGTGGCCTCCCAGTACCTGAAGGGGCTCCAGGAAGGCTGGGGAGGGACTTTGGCCAATGACAGGGAGTGACAGAACAAGGGGTGATGGCTTGAAAGTGGCAGAGGGGAGATGGAGATGAGATGTGAGGAAGAAATTGTTTGGTGTGAGGGTGGTGAGACAATCAGTGAATGGAATGTTTCCCTCCAGCTCTGGGTTGGGCAGGTTGGATGTTTTCAGCAGAGAAGGGCTTCCCTTGGCTCAGTGGCTTGTTCTGGCCCCCACCCCACTCACCCCCCTTCCTGTGATTTGCTGTAGACTCATGTGGACTTGGCCTCAAGTGTTTTTCTTTTTTTTCTCTGGTTTCTTTTTTTTCCTTTTCAATTTTTTCTTTATTTTTCCTTTTTTCTTTTTTCCTTTTTTTGTTTTTTATTTTTCCTTTTTTCTTTTTATTTTTCCTTTTTCCTTTCTCTTTTTTCTGTTTTCTTTTTACTTTTCCTTTTTTCTTTTTCTGTTTTCTATTTCCTTTTTTCTCTTTTCTTTTTCTTTTTTTCTGTTTTCTATTTCCTGTTTTTTTTTCTTTTTTCTTTTTTCTTTTTTTATTTTCCTTTTTCTTTTCCTTTATGTTTTATTTTTTCCCCTTTCCTCTTTTTTTATCCCCTTCCTTTTTCCTCTTTAATCCTCCTCTCTCTTGTGCTGCCTCTTCTCCCCTCCCTCCCCTCCTCGGCCGGGCTGGCAGCACCCCAGAGCTGAGCTAATGCTGCTCACCGCTGGGTCCCGGATCTGCGTGGGAGGCGCTGAGACGATGCTCAGCCGGGGCTCAGCTCAGTGCTGGCCACAGTCGGGGTCCCGGCGAGCGGGGGGCTACCGTGTGCCGTCAGAACCGGGCAGCCAGGGCAGGACCAGACAGCCAAGCACTCCTTTTACTGGTGGGACTGGGAAGGGATTGCAGAAGTCAGATGGGATCTGAGCTTGGGATCAGTCCCGGCTGCTGGAGGGAGGAGTGCAAGCTGAAAGCATCGCTGCACCCCGGCTGCCCCAAGGCCAGGGTGATGGACCCTGGGGTCTGGCTCAAGCCCACCCCATTGTGAGGAGGTAAAGCCTGTGGGTGGCTGTTGAGCGAGAGGTAACTCCCCTCAATTCCTGATGGCAACAGGATAGTGTGAAATCACACAAATTTCTTTGCTGAAAGGGTTCTGAGGCATTGGAAGGGGTTGCCCAGGGCAGTGGTGGAGTCCCCATCCCTGGAGGGATTGAAGAGTCGTGTAGACACAGTGCTGAGGGACATGGGTTAGTCGGGGACTTGTCAGTGTTGGGTTCGTGGTTGGACTTGATGAGCTTAAAGGGCTTTTCCAGCTAAAACAGTTCTATGAATCTATGACAAGGAAGTGAGCAGGGGGTCCCTGGGGAAGCAAATGGCTCCAGCATGACCAGCACTGCCCTGGCTGTTTGCAGAAGCACTTACTCCTCTATAAGCTGCCTTTTAACTTTGCAAACAAGATCCCTTCGCCAAGACTCTCTCCTCACCAAAAATTTACAAAAAAAATATTTAAAAATCAAATCAGAGAGGTTTTGGGCAGCTTCTTGCATTTAAGGAGGACCTCCTGGTCACCAAGGTGTGAGGTTGCCAAGCCACTTTGACTCCCAGGGATGGCAGTGGGCAATGAGGGGTCCCGTTTGAGTTTGAGGAGGTGGAGAGCATCTCACAGGATCTCACAGAGGGATGAGGCAGCAGCGTAATGACTGGTAGGGAGATACAATCTACACTATAAAAGCTGGACATCCTTTGGAGTCCAGGTTTATTGCTTTCTTGGATGATTGTGTTCTCCTCCATTTCCACCCTATCACTTGTGTCTGTGGTGTATAATAGAATACTAGAATCATAGAATTGTTTGGTTGGAAAAGACCTTTGAGATCATCAAGTCCAACCATACCTGTCCGTTACTAAACCAAACATCATCCATCATCCTCCAGCTGCTGGGCAGGCTGGACAAACCTCTCTGGTACATTTTCATGTTTGATTCTTACTGGTTTTGACCTGTTGACAACCTTCAAAAATAAGGTGATTGGGTGTTGTTCCTAGGAGATGCCATCAGTGACACATTTAGGATTGCACTGTCTCCCTTGGGATTACCATCTCAATCCATTTGGAATTGACTTTCCAACATGCCCATGAACTTTCAGCAACACTTCTTGCAATAATTGTGTGCATGTTTTAGAAAATGCAAGTTGCACTCCCTTAAGCGAGGAGGAGATTCCCTTGGGCAGATATTTAGCGGTGCACAGAGACATGCACCTAAAAAAGGCAAAGAAAACACCTCCTCAGCCTCTTTCCACGTGACCATCTCTCTTGTGCATCTCTTGCTCCACATCTGCATGACCTGTCTCCTACCCTCATCTCTTTACAATACAAACCTGCTCTGGCTTTATTTCCAAATACTCTAAGAAATGTAATTCCCTGTTGTCCCCAAGCATTAGGAGCTCTTTGAAGCAAAGACATGATCAGAAGGAAGCCTGGAAGATGCCCTCTCCTTCTCTATCCAGCCGTGTGCATGTTCAACTTCCAGCTGTTGGACCTTCAGAGCAAATCAATGATGGGTGGAGAATTATTTGTGTTTTGTGCTCTCCAATACTGTGCTGTCAGAGTCATGTGATGCCGTTCAATGGGATGCTCACTGCAAGACACCCCTTGGGCACCACAGCATCATCTTCCCAGCTCTTCCAAAGCCCACCATGGGCCAGGAGTGACATTCCCAGGGCTTTGCAGCAAGCTCCTGAGAGAGCCTGATGTCACAAGATTTTTCAGCTTGATTTCCAGAGCAGCGGTCTGGATGTGCTTCAAACTTCTGACTGCTTTTTCCGAGTGGGGCTGTTGCTTGGGATTGATTTTTTTTCTTGTCTTTATTCTTTCTCTGGGTTCTCCCTTCCCCAGCGCTCGGGCTCTCTTGTGCAATCCATGTCCCATCATAGACACGTCTGTGAAAAATGCAGAGATTTCCTGAGAGCAGCACACTGGAAATTCCTGAGATTTCTGGTGCAGACAGACACGTACGGAGCTGGGGCTGGGGAGGAGGAGGAGGAGGTGGCAGAAATTTAGGAGAAGGCTTTTTCTGCAGAAACAAATCCTTTCTGCTCATCCTCTCCCATCTGCACCTGCAAAAGGATTGTTCAACCTGTGTTAAACTAGAATTGCTGATAGATTCCAGGGTTTGGAGCTACTTCTGTGTCTCTGCCAGGCTGGGGGTTTGCAAATGGGTCTTGGACCTCTCCCTGCCATGCATGACATGCTCAGCTTGAGCCAGCCCTGGCTGTGCACACTGCTTCTTGACGTACAGGAGATGGTCTCCCCAGCTTCCAAATATCCAGGTGATTTCCACATGTGGCTGAAAAATGCCAGGGGAGCAAAGGCGTGATGGAAGCTCATTGGGAAGTAGTGGGTTTGGGTTCTTCCCATGCTGCTGCTGAGGCTGGGAAACTCATCACATGCAGCTTCTCACATCCCTGGAGGATGTGCAGCTGTGGGAGGCTTTGCAAATCGAGTCAGGGTGAGATCCTGAGTACAGGGAAACACATCTGAGAAAAGGTTTGAGCCCACAGCTGTGAGGAGGAGAGCCAGGGACATGGGCAGCCAGGGATCATTGTGTCACTGGCTTGGTAAATCCTCGAGCTCTCATGGAAGAGAGCTGAGCTTACTGCTTACAGGGACAGACTGTCAAAGAAAATCTGCAAGAGGGGATGTTCTCCTCCCCATCTTTACGTGACCACCAGCGTTAGCTGGTCCCACGATGGAACACAGCTGCAGGGACGATGCACAGAGCTGCTCAGAGTACAGCCTGCTCTTTTGCAATGAGTTTGGCTCCAGACTACAAACAAAAATGCTGTTTGATTCCCAAAACCCAATTTTTTTGAAAAAAAGAAAGAAAAAAAAAAGGAGGCAGCATTCCAGCAGCTGCCTCTTGCAGTGGCAGAAGAAGAGGGATGGAAACGAGGTGCAATTTTCAGTGCACTGCTTCCGAGTTGAGTGATGCTCAAAGCCTGTGGCCAAATCTGAGGTCTCAAACTGGAGGCTTTGAATACAGCAGGTTCAATGGACCACGGATGCCTTAGAGGGATTAAAAAAACTGTTGGATAACACCTGACTGGGGGGAAAACACCCTCTGGGGTGTTAAATGGAGATATGCTGGTGTTGGTCACTGGTTCCCAAAGCTGCAGCGTGCTGCAAGCTCAAGGTGGAAAGGGTCCCCATCCTTTTCCTTCTCCTCACACCCCTTCCCATGCAGCTGGGGCTGGCCCATGTTGGAGGCAGAAAGGTGGGGCAGATACACGGCTTTGGTCATATGAGGGGAAAAAATATTGAAAATGGGATAACTCTCAACTCAGAGTCTAAGCTGGGGTTAAACCCATCCCAGAGTCCATGCAGGCACAATGCCTGGCTTCCTTGCTTGCCTCCCACTTCCAGGATTGAGCTGGCTCTGCTACCAAGCACTTCAGATCTCGTTGAGCTCTTCCAAACAGCAGATATTTTTCTAGCACGAACAAGGTTTTTGCACTTGGCTGCTAAACCTGGCTAATCCACCCTGTCCTGCTGGGAAGTGGGTGAAAAGGGGCTCTTCAGGCTGCGTTCTGAGGATGTTCTGACTTGGCCTGTTTCAAGGAAGAGCTTCCCTTGGGAGGAGAATTGTAACTAGCAGCAAAGAGAATGAGCACGTCTCCTAAGATGATGGGTGTTGCATTAAAGGGCAGAGAGGTTTGGCAGAAAATAAATGCTGATGTGTTCCAGTTTATCCCCAGATCTCAGAGGGGCTGGGAGCAGCTGGGCTGAGATCCTGAATGATCCTGGATGCCCAGTCAGCACCATCAGTCTGGTTGTGTTCAATCGCTGGAGCTCCCAGGGCTCCCGGTGCCCTCACAGCGCGGCACCGAGAGCCCAGCCGCGTTGGGATGGAGCAGCACAGACACTGGGTGAGGGCTCAGGGCTGGAGTCACTGACAGTGAACGCACCTCCAGCCCCCGCACCTGTACATGGACTGACACGGCCACGCTGGGTCGCGCTCAGTGAGGGCTGGGGCAGAACAGAGGTTACAGGCTGGGTGACAGGAGATTGAGGTGAGGTCTGAGGAGGAAATTCTTCCCTGTGAGGGTGGT
>NW_010295909.1:0-360 GCF_000700745.2 Antrostomus carolinensis
TCAACCCAACTATTTTAGGCAGCAAAATCTTGGTAGAGTTTTGACTATATCACGTGGCTGGGCCAAAATCAGTCTGAGTGCAATTAGTTCCAAGGTTCATTTGCATCTCCCAACCACCCACCGTGCAAGCATCCCAGGTTGCTTTGGACTCAACCTGTTCATTCTAAGCTCATCCTGAGCCTAAAGGATGGGAATAACTCCCCACCCTGGTCTTTAGCCTCTCTAGACACCTCCCCTTACCCTCCAACAAAGGGTGCCATAAACACCCCAGCTTGCCATGAGCATCCCATATAATTTTTAATTGCCTTCTACGACGTTTCCTTCCATTAAATATCAGGGTACCACAACATAAAGCTGAAC
>NW_010295909.1:536-751 GCF_000700745.2 Antrostomus carolinensis
CTCTGTCCCACAGGATAATGGATTTGGAGCTGCAGCCAGCAACCACTAAGAGCATCCTTTCCTTGCCCAGACCCTTGACCACTGAGATTTCCAAACCAGCCCCAAACCCATCAATATGTCTTCAATAAACTATCCAAGAGCTGCAATTTTCCAGGATTTCCAAGCCAACCACAAATTTTGCTGATCCCATTGATATTTCTTGAATAAACTATCCA
>NW_010295910.1:0-13549 GCF_000700745.2 Antrostomus carolinensis
TCCAATCATATGGGACCTCTCCAGTGAGCATAATTTTGAATAAAATCTTTAAGTTCTTTTGACATTATACTTACCTTTGTAGGCTGTGACAATTCAGTTACAGGCCATTTGGGGAAATGAAGGTATCACACTATAGACAGTTTCCAGATGGACTGAACTGCACCAGCTGTTACATCTGGTTTTGGCCAGAAGCCTAGGGTGTGAATGCAACCCACTCAGTATTTTTTACGCAGTCAATGAATATTGCTTATCTCCTGATGACAATGGTGACTGGCTCTTTTAAGAAATTTAAGCTGAAATATAAACTCCCCAAAATATTCTGACTCAGAGTGGTTATTAGAGTGAGTCACTGTTAACAAGCGACAGAATCAGACAAACCCTCACAACCCCTTCCTCTAATATTTGACTGCTTATTAAAAAAACTCAAAACCCAGTGTAGTTAGAAACAATACTAGAAGAATATAATTATAGAAGAATTAATAGAAGAATATAATATTGTCCTCAGAGGTTTTACTGCAGCAAGAATAAGACCTGGGGATCAACTATGAGCTTTGCAACTGCTACTCTTTTAAAATCAGTCCTTCAGAATTGTGCCAGTGCATACCTGTAATGGCATGCACTTACCTGTAATGGCAGGAGCAAAATAATGCTAAAACCAATTAGAGACCTTCCTTTCTTTCAGAGTACTATGGGATAAGGTCCTGCTATGGTACATGATTTATCTGTCTTCCACAGCGAACATGCAATCCACTTACAGCTCCCCTGTAGCAATCAGAAAAGGAAAATAAAGTAAACATAGGATCAAAAGGAAATATAAATAGATAATAAAGATGACTATACTAGACTATTAAATATTAATAAAATCAATAGTGCTTCAATAGTATTAAAATAATAAAAGATTACATCTTCTAAATTTTTAGAGTAAACTAGTGTCTAAGAACACTGAAGAAAGGCCAAAGTTAAAGCTACTCGAACCACTAGACCTTTGTCATGTTCTAGGAAAGTCAAAATGCTGATACCATTTTTCGTCCCTTTTCCCACTTTGAGATGAGACTGTTCCACGTACAAGAATGTGGAGGGGAAGAGAGAAAGAAAAGTTAAAACAACCTCCACAAAAAAAGACAGAGAAGGAGCTGGAGATGTGTGTGGGAAATGAGGATGATTGTTAATAAATATCAGACACCGCACTAGAACCTTAACAGTCCTTAAGAACAACTCGTACCTGAAGGTTCAACAGAATTTATCTTTGAACGATAGAAGGTTCAACAGAATTTATCTTTTAACGATAAGAGTATTACAACTTCTATCGTCTTCCAAAATAAACACTGGGTACATGCACGCACAGAAACTTTGACATATTTGTCAATTGTTTCTTCTTTCTCTAGGGGAATTTTAAAATAATGAAACAGAAGATGGTAACAAGCAGAGTTTCACTCTGCAAAGGGACCTCCATTGGGCAAAATCAGAGGGCATGGTGATTAGTTAAGCCTGAGATAATGATGGTAGTTTAGAAAAATATATTTGAATAGTTTAATTTGAAGATACTTAAAAACAGACTTCATTATGGATCTATACTGGAGAAAGTATTGGAAAATGGTTTCTGAATATGCTTTCAATTATGTGTTATATTTTTCTTACATTATGAAGCTGCCTTCAGTTTTGGTCCAGACTATTATTTTGTCCAACTAGTAGTCTATCAAGATGTCTAGCTCAATGAATACAATCGATTGCTGGAGTTTATACAGAGAGCACAGACATTCTGTAGGAATTAATAGCAGGTATTGCCAAAGAGCTATTTTAGTAAAATTACAGTGCTATTTTGCGTGTCTGTGTTTACAAAGAGTTGGATAAATTACTTTTTAGTATTCAAAAGAATAGATGATTGAGACTGAAGATTCATTATTGTTTTTATAAAGTAATTTGACAGCTGTTGATTTGACAACTCGAAGTAATCTCTGAGAATTTATAGCCTAATACCATTTGAAATGCTACTTATTCAGCAGAAGTACATTACTAACCACAGAAATCATTTGATGATTTGTGAGAACATGCCTGAAATCTAGTTGAAGCGTGCAGGGAGACAGAGGCTTTTGTTAAGAAATTCTCAGCGTTTATTAAAATGAATGGTTCTATGCAAATGGTTCTAGTATTGTTTCACTATGTAGTCTGCATTTAAACGTTCTTAAACTGTGTTATTCAAATCAGAAACTGATTAACATCTGGGTTCAAACTATCCTCTTACACACAAGCCATTTTGTCAATATCAATTACAATAAATAATAATAAATAATATGAAAAGAACAGCTTTCAGTATTCATTATTTCAGTTTGTAAATCAGATAAAATTGTACTTAAGTCCTGAGTTTCAGAAACTCTTAGACTAAATTGAAAACACATTGGAAAGATACTGATGCTTGTTATAAATTCAAAAGTTCCTTTCTAAAAGATGCCAATATACATGTAGCAATTTGATATAGAAAATGAACCAAATTTTAAGGAGTATAAATTCACATTATTTAGGGTGCTCACTAAGTGTTGAGAACATGAAGAATCTCCTTAGATGCAGTAGCTATTTCACAGTTATCCACTCTAACTTTTCCTCCTGTTTAATATTAACATCTAGCACTGACTACTGTTGATGGTAGATTATATGGTTCACTGATTCCACCTAATGCAGTTATTACTATTAAATTATATATGCAAAAATGCTGAAATAAGGATATGATCTTTTGAAATGAAATAATAAACATCTATAAACACAATATGTAAACTATGATTGCATTTAGTGATTCATTAACCCTATGACAACATAGTACCAGTGTTTAACTCTGTGGTTTTACACAAAATCTGTCCTTTATCACAAAATTCTGATCTCTTAACTCATGAAAATATATCTAGTGTTTTACTAAGATTGCTCAAAATATTAGGCAATCACAAATTAAAACATAAATATTTCAGTAACATAAAGTACCCAAATATTTTAAGTGGTGTACTTTATTTCATGTGTGCCACATGCTGGAAGCCACAACAGCCAGATATCAATATGTCATTGAAAGACTGTAATGCAATATGAAAATATCTTTATATATTGTATGTCAAAAATCTCATGACTATTAGGCAGAAGTCAGTTTGAGACTGCTTCAGATCAAGTTATTATAACATAACTAAAATCATACCATACCTAACACTATAGCAGCTGTCTCCCTGGTGGTACACATTTATTATTTACATGTGTTATATTTAAAAATAATCTATTGTAAGACTGTTGAAGGTTGTTTTATCAGACAAGTAAGTCTATTATATAAGAATTGCAGGTATTTGTTTCAGTCTATTTGAGATTGAAACACGGCATCATGAATTTCTAGAAATCTCTGTCCTACCTTGGATATAGTGCTAGTTATTAATTCAACAATGACTTCTTTGTCTGGTTTTGGTGAGTTGTTCTTTTTGCCTGTGTATGTGAAAACCAGTTTAATTGACAGACCCATACTTCTCCAGCACTTTAAGGCAAACTGTGCAGTCTTTTCCTACTGCTGAGAAAAAATTGAAAAAAGTATTCTGCTCAAGTACACTTTGCCCTAGAGGAAAACTTGCAAATATATTTAATGACTGTGTTTATCGTATTTCCTAATGCACATGAAAAAAAAAAAAAGTTATTTCCCTTGCAAGATGCAAGATTCTCTTCCATTTTCTTTCTTCTGCGTGGGGAAAGTGTTCTTAACTGAGAAATAGAAATACTACTGAAACTGAGAATGCAGAACTGAATGAAAGAATGAGATCTGGCAGACAGTAGTGGAGATTAATGCTCAAAACATGGTCAAGTTTTGCTTCTTTTGAACCAGCCACTAACAAATGAGCCAGTCACTGTTTAGTGAACATAGTTGCATTAGTACATGAAATTACTAATTACAAGACAATATATTAGAAAACACTTAGATTCTAATTTTCTCATGACCCATTGATTGACTACATTGGAAATGCACTTTCTTATTAAATGTGATACCAAAAATTACAAACTCAGTTAAAGGTATTATATTAAACAAAATCAGTATTGAAAACTGCATATAAAAATAGTATTTTATCTCATTTAATCTTTAACTGAAAATAATAGTGTTCTTCACATGCTAAGCATATTCAGCATTTGCTCGACTACTTTGTGGCATTGGAGAGAAAAACCTGCTTTGAGCATCTGAGCAGAAACTAAATAAACACCAGAGATCACGTTATAAAGACAGGCTTCTTATAAATTCCATCAGCACAAAATAATCTTAACCACACTAAGGCAGGACCTCAGTTCACATATAGTGCCATAAATTGCTGCTAGCAGCAGAGATTACCCCTTGTGTAAGAAAAAAGTGTAAGAATAAAGGAATCACATACTGGCCATAGGGCATGAAAACACAAAGCAGCTTAGTCTACAGACGACAAGAAAATAGCTGTTGTTTAAAACAATAGCAGAAGCAGGCAAAAAAGAACATACATCTGCATATAGAAAATAAAAAATCTAAAACCAGTACTAGCTAAAATCAGATTGGACAAGAAGGATGAGTCCTCAGCTTCCAAAAACATACAATAAAATTGTACAAAAACAGATTAATGATAAAATCATTGGGGATCCAAAACATTAGATAATTCTACAGTAAACATAACTGAAGATTACTAGCGATAGAATATCTGGATGGGAATATTTAGTTTGTTCAAATATGTTTACTGGATTTGCCCAGGATAATCCTTGAAGTTCTGCTTACATAAAATTAAATCTAAATATTCAGTTGTCATAACAACATAACACAGTTTTATTTTTGATCATTTGACTACAGGATTGTTTGCAAGGATCATTGCGACTTCAGTCTTCAATGTTTTCCAGCATTACTTAAATGTAGGCCCTCTCTGGAAGGCAATGGAAGACCTGGTCACCCAGGACATTGAGAAGGCTGAGGTGCTCAATGACATTTTTGCCTCAGTCTTCACCGGTGAGGGCTTGTGCCACACTGCCCAAGTCCTAGAAAGCCAAAGAATGGTCCAGGAGAATGAAAAACTGCCCACTGTAAGAGAAGATCAGGTTCGGGGCCACCTAAGGAACCTGAAGGTGCACAAGTCCATGGGACCTGATGTGATGCATCCATAGGTCCTGAGGGAACTGGCAAATGAAGTTGCAAAACCACTATCCACTATATTTGAGAAGTCCTGGCAGTCTGGAGAAGTTCTCGCAGACTGGAAAAAGGGGAACGTAACCCCCATTTTTAAAAAGGGTAACAAGGAAGACCCGGGGAACTACAGGCCGGTCAGTCTCACCTCAGTGCCAGGCAAGATCATGGAGCAGATACTCCTAGAAACTATGCTAAGGCACATGGAGAATGAGAAGGTGATTGGTGACAACCAGCATGGCTTCACCAAGGGTAAATCGTGCCTGACCAATCTTGTGTCCTTTTATGATGGGGTCACAATATTGGTAGATAAGGCTAAAGCAACTGATGTCATCTCCCTGGACTTGTGCAAGGCATTTGACACTGTCCCACATGACATCCTTGTCCCTAAATTGAAAACATGGGGGTTTTATGAATGGACCACTTGGTGGATAAGGAACTGGCTGGATGGTCACACTCAAAGAGTTGTGGTCAACAGCTCAAAGTCCGAATGGAAACTGGTGAATATATTAGTATATATTTAAGTGCAAAAATATTCAGTTCCATCAGAAGAGGTCTTAACTTTCCACTGATACATCAAGTATATATCTACTGATGGATCAGCAAATAATTATTTACATAGTCACATGCTTACGTTCAAAGCATAAAGTATATTCTGTCTCTCAGCATACTCTAATTCATGTTCTCTCCCATGGTCTTTATTTTTCCCAAACACACTTGCCTACATGCAAATTGTGTTTAAATATTTTTTCTTATTTTTAACCATAATGATCTAACCATAATGGTTTTAACCCTAAGGATTCCTGCGCAGAGCCACCAAGATGATTAAGGGAGTGGAACATCTCCCTTATGAGGAAAGGCTGAGGGAGCTGGGTGTCTTTAGCTTGGAGAAGAGAAGCCTGAGGGGTGACCTCATTAATATTTATAAATATATAAAGGGTGAGTGTCACGAGGATGGAGCCAGACTCTTCTTGGTGACAACCAATGGTAGGACAAGGGGCAATGGGTGCAAGCTGGAACACAGGAGGTTCTGCTTAAATTTCAGAAGAAACTTCTTTACAGTAAGGGTGACAGAGCACTGGAACAGGCTGCCCGGGGAGGCTGTGGAGTCTCCTTCTCTGGATACATTCAAAACTCGCCTGAACACCTTCCTGTGTAATCTCATTTAGGTGTTCCTGCCCTGGCAGGGGGATTGGACTAGATGATCTTTCGAGGTCCTTTCCAATCCCTAATATTCTGTGATTCTGTGATTATACGGCAAAATAAAACCCATTGAAGTAGACATAGCCATAGCTTTTAACAAAAAGAACTAAACTGTGTGAAAACACATTCAATGAACAGACAGAAAAAAAAAAATAAATAAAACAGGAACTAGCTCAGTATTTGGGGAAATTGTTCTACATTAGTTATTGTAGTTTGTCATCTTTTTTATCTTCTTCAATTTTATATTTTGACCTGCTATATTTTGTTGCTTTCATACAATGAAGATTCATTCTTACCTCTTGTTCTTAAGTTATAATGAAAATGGTAAAAATACCTGATCCCTTATCAGCATAAATACCTGACCATCCCAATTTAACCTAAAAAAGGTTCATCTCATTCTGACATTCACCAAGTAACTAAACACAAAGAAAAATTAGTTTTCTAAGTGCTGAATCAGATATAAACTAATCTACTCTTTCAAAGGCATTAACTAAGCCTACAATGAGAAATTGCATGTGATTTGAGATGTCTGTCTGAACTAACACCAAACTCAGTCAGCTTGTTCAGGTGGTTCAGCTCTGTGCCCCCTAAACAGGGCTCTTTCAAGTCTTGGGGCAGTAAAATCTCATTAGTACAGCTAGCGTGCTTAGTCATAATATGTTGTTAACAGTTCTGCAGATTGTTTTATTGTGTTCATTCTGTGAAACAGACATGCCCTAAAAGGTGTAAAGAAGAAGAACCTTAAATGATAAAGAAAAAAGGAGAAACTTTCATATTTAATATCTGGATAGAAATTTCTCTCAAGCTAGTTTAAAAAAAAGGCTAAAAGGTTGCCAAATTGATGCATGATTTTCCCAGGAAAAGTTCCCCATTCAAACATATGAGGGAAACTTAACAGTATATTTTGCTATTTTTTGGATAATCCATAAGTACTTTCAAATAAACTTCATACATTATATAAAATGACTGTAAGAAGTTGCAAGGTTTAAGATTGTGGTATTATTAAGGAAAAAAAAATGTATATAGAAAGTGTTTCTGGCAAGTAGATAGCAAACAGTGGTTTGTGTCCCATATTTATTAGCTGTGGGAGTGCAAAATGAAATCATCATGAACCTATTAAATACAGTAAAAACTTCAAGAGTTTTGTGTGTGAGGAGCTCGGATAATTCTATTATTATACTGTGTAAATCTCTACAAATATAAATCAGAAATTAATAACTTTTGAGAATGCCTTTAAGTAAAAAAAAAATAGACTCATCTATTATCTAAGGAAAGGGTTTTGTGGGTGAGATAGAGTGAGTTGTGAGTGAATTGCTAGGGTGGACAAGCAGAAAATGTACAGTCACATTAGTGACTAGGGGGGAAGGGAAGCAGCAACTGAGCTTAGCTCAAAAGCAGAGAGAGAAAAAAAGGTATTTTGCTCCTATCTTCAAAACTGTCATGATTCCCACAAAATTTTGGGATAGTGACTAAAGAATTAGTTTTTAGTTACCCTTATTACATTTAATACATCTTTATTTAGCTGTCAGGGTCATTACAGCTCTGAAATGACACTGCCTCTAAAAGAGAGGAAGCTGAACAAAACACTTTTGTGGGAGGTTAAGTTGGCAATACATGTTCCCATGTTAACACCTCCGAAGAATGAATACAAACATGTGAAATATCACCCCACTGTCTGATTGTGTAAAACTTTCTATTACTTTCATCTAGTAGAACTAGAAGGCAACCCTGCACCAGAAAATTTCTGCATGCCAGGTGATATAGTAGAAAAGGATTTCCCACACTCAGATGTTCTCTGGCAGTAGAGAATAATTGTTTGCTGCCTTATGAGAAATGGGAATTCAACATAGTGCAGAACAACAAAAGCTGCAATTGGGCATATTTTAACAAATCACTACCTTCAAGTTCATCATTAAATAAGAAAAGGCAAAAAAAAAAAATTAAATTACTTTTACTTGGATCTTTGTAGTTGGATTAAAGACAAGAGCTAGGACTGGAAAACAAACACTATTTGATCATTGCTATGTGTTCTGCCCTCTACAATGTAGTCTGTGGATTTGCTTTTTTGATTTCACAATAGTGTGCTGAAAGGAGTAGTCATCAGACTCATATATGACCCTTTACTCATGAAATATGTGTCTGAACTCTCCACAATGTTAGAATACAGATTCTCTATTTCTTAGACAAAATCTCACTAGTTTTATGGTTGATGGTTTCACCTCTTATCTCTATTCTATAATCAAAGAGTAAATCTTATCCCCACCTTTTAAACATAATTATCGGCACCAAACCATGGGAAAGAATCCCTGAAGGTCTTCACTCCTAACAACATTAGCTCAGACAGCTACAAGCATGAGGAGGACAAGAGTTCAGTTGCTTTCCTCTAGTTAATGTTTTCAGTTGACTAACTTAATGAATCTCCCTGCTCAGTACAAGAATTTTTGTAGATTAATCTCAGATTGCACTGGAGAGTGGTGAGTCTATGTTTTAGACATTGCATTGCATATGTCCAAGAGTTTCAATTGATACTGACTTTTCAGATTTTCAATTTTTTTTTGAACCTGAAAGTTCTGCTTCAAAATGTTCAGAGAATTGTTTTAGTTCCGGAATGATTGGATGGATTGCTACCATTTTCACCTCAAAGCCCAACCAGAAACCAGATTTTTTTTTTTTTTTAAAGTAAGTTTTCTGATTTCTTAGTTTATCAGATTTATCTTAATTTACTATGCTTCTCCAAGTTCAACATGCTTACTGAACTCCAATATACTTTGACACATCAAATTTAAGCTGCAACTTCAATTTTACTTTTATTTTTTTAATGAGGAGATCCTAAGCAGTGGTTGTGAAACTCAGAGCATATGAAAAGACCAGTTTTTCTTTCTAACAGGATTTAAATTCATGCTTCCTGCCTTCTCTGCATCATTCATTCCTGTCAACTGTCCTACACTACCGGGCCATAGACCATCAAGGAATGTCATACATGGGAAAGAAGTGACACATTTGATCTCTTCTATGCTGTGATAACAAACTAAATGATTTTAAATAATTTGAAATTTACTGGACAAGACAAAAGCAGAAATATGATGACAACTGTGGTGTAATGTTTAGGACACATTCCTGGAAGCTCTGGGTTCTAACCTAACCAGGTCTCACAGAAAATACAGAAAAAATCGTGAACCAAAGACCAAAAGCAGTCCCCCATCACTTTCTGACATTATGGTTGGGTACCAAGAAAAATACAGAACTGGGATGCAATGAACATCTGAGCTAGGTTTTGTAACTACGAGCCCACGTTTCTGCTGTCTATTGGCACTATCCATCATTTATTTATGCTCATTAAACATGAATAAAATTATTAGTCCTGTCACCCTGATGGTCATCGCTAGTCACACTATATGTGCCAAAGAACCTCCCTGATGAGAACTATTATGTTATGCTGTTATGTCTGTTCATGCAACCCAGAATTCACCACTTCACCTTCACAAAAATTAAGCAGTGTTCTCATATTCATGTTCAGGTAAATCTTTTGTGATAAAAATTGTGAGACCTGAAATCCATTTTTCTCTGAAGAAGACTCTGTATCCTCTCATACGATTCACTTTTCATTATAGAGGAAACATTTCAAAAAACAGATGTTCATGGAACTAAACAGACTCACAAGACCCCAACAGCTTCCTTCACTGATTCCTTACCTCTGTTCCTTCAGGGTTTCCTATGGCCATGACTTCCCAAAGACGCTCCACGGGAAAAGCAAAAAATTTTGGCAGCAGGGAAATTTTTAATGGCACAGCCTAAACTTCTCCTAACTTGATTTGGCAACTATAATGAAGGAAGGTGATGCTCAGGTTGGAATACTTCCTCCAGCCCTAAGGCACTGCTTGTTTTAATACACCATTACTACTGATCTGCCATGTATCTGCTTATTTGCACCCATTTTATCATATATCACTGCCACTCTGCAATAGTTGTTACAGGTCATTATGCATCTGTATTTTTTAAAGAGGTACTTCTTAACTAGAACTGTAAATATAACTCTATACTACTTTTTCATACACTTAAAGTCTTAATTTTGCAAAGTTTAAACATACCTAACTTAACATTTGGAGTATTTTTCTAGCAGTTTTATATCAGTAGAAGAGCTTGTTTAACATTAGAAACATGATTTCCACATGTAATATTTGGGTGGATCAGTCCCTTAGCATAACTTCTTTAACAACTCGTTATTTGATTCTGACTCTAAATGACAATCCATTCACTGTAAGTATTTGAATAATTATTTTGGTTAAAAATTGTTAGTTCTTTTCCCCAAAGCATTCTCGTGGAGTACTCAAGGGTTACTGTACAGATATTTTGTAGCTGTAAAAGGTAAAGGCAAGCAATTATCCTATTCCAAAATGTAACAATCTTCACATGGATTTAAAACCATGATCTGATTTGCCCATTATACTCAAGATCTACATGGTGTAGGTTCCATGCTTTAGAACAATGCTTTTTATCTTATAACTGACTAATTGCTTATCATTTGGCATCAGTGTTAAAAACAAAACAAAAACACTTTCACTTATCTCCCAGAAAATAAATAAATAAGTAAATAAGTAGTATTCAGAAGTTAATTGCAATTAAGTTGACCACTGTTTAGATGAATGCTCCCTGTTTGCAGCACAAAGGTGATACCAATATTCAGATTTTTATGAAGGGTAGAAAACTACTTCATTTTCTATTATGGAAAATACACAGATGTGGACAATTCAGAGTGCATTCATTTTGAGGGGAATCTGTGGTGTTTCAAGGCAGCCTGAAATTCCAGAAAAGTTCTTTTTTTGAATAAAAGTCTTATTTCTGTAAAAGGAGTGGACTTCAAGTATGCTTATTTAACCTCATTGTGGAAAAAAAAAATGCAGTTATGAGTGAGAAGATAAGAGGTGAAAAAGCATAAGGATGGATGGCACCTAGGATTATCAGCCCTAATACCTCATTTATTTGAATGAGCTTTTGAATGTAGAAAGATTTCATGTTACAGAAAAGAGACTATGCTTAAATTACATGTTAATAAATATCTTTTGACATTTCCAGAGTTGCCCAAACTGGGGAATGCCTTTACCCAGCCTAAAATACCCATTGGACTAGGTAAACATTGGACAGGAATAAACCATCTGTTTAAATACTTCAGAGATTCAGTAAGAGCACAAATTAAAGGGAGCATTGGTTTTCTGTCCTTTGATAGTATGACAGAATTGTGGGGTTTGATAGCTCATAAAGTATCTTCACAGTTCTTTTGCTATCAGCTCCGTTTCCCAGTTAGTACTAGGACACAGCCCTGAGCAACCTAACCCTGCTTGGAGCAAAGGTTGGACCAGGAGACCTCAGAAAACTCTCTCTATCCCTGAATATATACTGCCACAGAAGTAAAGAAGATTCCTGGCAGTCTTCCCAGGACATTTACTATGTGCTTTAAAAATTATAATCTGCTAATCTATAATGTTCTCGGTATAAATGGTGAGCTCTTAGGAATATAATCTTTTAGCTGTACTGAATGCATTTCCTTTTAATATATTTAATGCATTTCCTTTTCATATATACCACAGTTCTTGAAAAAGGCTAAGGGATAGGGTTAGAAATTATTGTCCAGCATCACTGCCCCTAATAGCACTATTCTCTAAAGAGAGGCTCCATGTACTTAGCTGCCTTCTGCTCCCCTCTTGGCAAGACCCTCCTTCTAGATCAGAATTTCTCCTTCTGATCCTATGTCTCTCCTTACCTACCATGCTCCATCTTCCTGCTTGAACTTCTATTTCTTTTTCCACTCTTCAGGAAATAAACCTTTCTGAGTGTTAAATAATAACACTTTATTTTAGAATTAGTTTGTAAAGTACCAGGAGGAAAAAAAAAATAAAAAAAATCTTGGGATCTGAAATGTTCCAGGAAAAGTCATTCCCCATCCGTCCCTATTACACATTAATTTATAGTAGGATAATAAACAGGTACTGTTGAGTTAAATATAGGAGATCTAGCTTTGCTGTAACTCTACATTTAAATGAATTCTTATTCAATTCATATTCACTTGAACTTGCTCTCCTGCTTCCCACATTTTCACCATGTCAAACATACTGTCTGCATAGCCTATTGGTATCTATCTTATTTCAACTAGAAATTCTACCTCAGCTAAGAGAAATCTCTCCTGTGATATGCCTCTATGAAAGTTTCTTTTTCAAGTAGCTTATGTTTTTCTTTCTCTCTAGTTTTTAAACATCTAAATTTTTCTCTATGATTGGGCATTTGATTGTCTTATAATAAATGGATACTATCTTAAAGGAAAGAAAAAACCCACATTTCATAGGACTTACTTTTTTATTCCCTGTGAGATACCAAAACTAACTGTGCATATTGTGACAATATTTCTTCTAGTTTCTTCAGAGCTTGCTGGGATGCATTTCATTCAAACCTATGCTCACATTGCCAATTTATTCAACTTTTATTTCTCATTTCTGCTTCAAATGTCTGTCTTCTTAAAAAAAAAAACAAAAACAAACAAACAAAAAAGAAAAAAAAAAACCCAAGTATTGGATTATATACCACTAAATTGAGAAATAGCCTTAATCAGGACATTTCCCAAGGAATGGTATTAAACCTAATGATACTTATCAGCAAGAACTGCTGCTTAATTGGGATAGTAATTCGCTTAACTGGGATGCCTGTAGGTTATTTACTGTAATCAGATAAGGACATCTGATCCTTATTTTCCTGAGAAGGTTATCAGAAGTGCTAGTTCTAGAAAGATGCTGTAATTATGTCAATGCAGTATTTCAAGTGTGATACCCTCATTTGAGTTGTTTTTCACCTGTTCACAGTTGCACTGTATCTATTTTCGTCATATAGGCTATACAACAAGTGTCCTCCTTTGAAGCACAGGGGCTGAGGTGGTGACAATCTGAACATTTCCTTATCCCTCAAGGTAGGATAAAGAATATAGCAGGTCATGTTATGAATGAACTGGGAGCTCATTCATGAAAGCCAGGTGATCACTTGATCTGCCTGACAGCTAGATCACATAACCAGGATCAGACTAATGGAATAGTCTAATAATGGCTAGTGACAACTACAGAGTAACTAATGTCGTCTAATGGATTGTGCTTGTAAGGTCCTTGAGGATGCACATATGCAACAGGAACTTGAATCACAGAATATTAGGGATTGGAAGGG
>NW_010295911.1:0-9421 GCF_000700745.2 Antrostomus carolinensis
AGTCTGTAGCATTGCGTGGGGTATACCCATGGCCATGTGTGGGGAAGACATGCTGAAATTTATTCTTTTACTTGGTCGACATCCATCCCTCTTGTTCTTCCTCCATCCCTGCATTTGTGTGACTCTGCTCACTATGAAATTCTGATAAATCATATATTTAATTGTAGATTTTCACCTATCGCTTACAAAATGCAAAAAGTCCCAGAGCAGGGACTATATTCCACACTCGTGGCCTTCACAGGGTCAGAACCAAAGAAGATAAAGGTGGGAGAAAAGAGTAAGCAAGTTTAGGAAACAGTAGCAGGAATTTTTCCTACTGGTTTAAAAAAAGGGGTGGGGGGGGTTGAGATCAAACCTCCCATATGCCAATAATCCATAAGACACTTGAATCAATTTTGTTTTTAAAGCAGCTAACCAACAGATTTTTTTTTTTAGTGAATGAGAATGGTATGTCAGCAGCTGAAGTTGCAGCAACCCGCAGTAGAGCATGCCCAGAAGGCATTGCCCAAGGCACAACCCAAAGCCCACAAACAGCCAGGGTTTCCTCCACCATGTGATATTAAATACAGCACACTTTGAATGTTACCTCAGATCCGTTGCTTCGGCTATAAATATGTGTATCGACACACAAAATTCTTATGTGTGAAAATTAAGCCCAACTACAAAGTCTCATTTTCTTTCTTGCCTACTCAGACCTGAGTAAGGCGTAATCACTGCTCTTCTCAGTGATGCCCAGTGGTAGGACAAGGGGCAATGGGTGTGAGCTGGAACACAGGAGGTTCTGCTTAAACTTGAGAAGAAACTTCTTTACAGTGAGGGTGCCAGATCCCTGAGACAGGCTGCCCAGGGAGGGGGTGGAGTCTCCTTCTCTGGAGACATTCAAGACCCACCTGGACGCCTTCCTGTGTGATCTCATTTAGGTTCCTGCTCTGGCAGGGGATTGGACTGGATGATCTTTCGAGGTCCCTTCCAATCCCTAATAACATTCTGTGATTCTGTGATTCTGTGTAATAATATATTAACGATCCATCTGTCAAGTCTGTTACAGCTGAAAATACCTAAAGGCAAGAAAAACAATAAGGCACAGAGCAAAATATTAGTGATCCTATGAAGGAGACCCTGTTCCCCATGGATTTACTTTCCATTCCTTAGACCAAATCCTCGGCAGGGCTTGATCACAGGAGTAGACTCACTTGGTGTGCAGATGTCCCAGGTTTTCTCTCTTATTTTTAGCCTATGGTTGAAATTCACCCTAAACTACTATCAACCTGTTTATAACACAACAGTGGCAAAGGAGGTGATTAGATGTAAAACACAAGGACAAACCCCTGAGGACACAACTGTCTTTCAGTGGCCCACATGTAGCCATGGCAGGAACCAAAGACACGTGTACACCGATGGCACCAGCAGAGGAGATCCATGAGGATCATTAGCTGTGGTTATCAACATGGCCAAGGCCGCTCTCCTCTGTGGACACTGACTCACTGCAGTTCCTGTGAGATAAGAGAAAGGCCACCAGCTCTGCCTTGATTTGTCACCACCACAAAACCATTCGAAATTGGGATTTTCCTCCTGTTAGAAGCAGAGGTTTATTTTCTTTTAGTTTTTACACGCAGTTGTCCTTATTCATATCATGAGTTACAGGCTGGCAAGGGGTTGGTTTTTTTTGATAGCCACAGACTGCTATGAAGCTGGTGGACTCATATGTAAGTTCTTTGGCAAATAACTAAACTAACAGTCTCGAACAGCATCGACAGCTGGAGCCAACCAGGGTAAGCTCAGAGGCTCAGTTGATGGAGGCACTGGTAGTGTCTTCTCCACGTCTTCCTTAAACATAACTGCAGACTCCACAGAACACAGAGGTGTTCCACACTTCATTCATGAACGTCTCATGTCTATGTACATAATTCTATTGCACAAATAAGCAGCCTGACAATCATTTTTATCGTGGTATCACCGAGAAGTAGAAAATATTTTGAGCGAAGATTGCTGAAAAGAAATCTTATGACAAATTAGCAGACGTGCCCTACCATAAAGCAGATTGAAACCTGTTCAGTTTTACACTTCAATCATTTCTGTTCCAAGGTTAATTAGCTTTTTTGTTGCTTGATGGACTGATTCTGTGGTGGCCTGTCCTGGAGTCATGGGAAAGACCTGTTTGGGTACAGCAGGTGATGTCCTTCTCATCTGCTGGGCGACCAGATTGCTCAGAGGTACTTAATGTTAATGATGTCCTGCAAAAGAAAAAAAGTGTGTTTGTGCATCCAGGAGAAACCTCATGGAACATTAAATCTCCATTTACTGAGCTAACAGATCACAGCATCTAGCACCTTGCTCTGTCTGTGTGTCCCCATTTGGGGAAGGGCTTTATCACCTCTGTGGGACCAGTGAGGCTTGAACTTGCCCAGGGCTTCCTTACCACACAGGATTATATCGCTCTGCTAAAAACCATCAGCCTAGAGCAGCGCGGAGCAGGGGTTGGTGAGGATGCAAACACCGAAGGAACCAAAGCTGGAGTTAGGGAGGCACTTGAGCACCGTTTCCTCCTTCTGCTGGGAGATGAAGGACAGATTTATTTTTAAGTTATTTTTATCTCTCTTTAATAAACTGTGTTTACTTAGAAGGCAAAAGATCATCACGTGGTTATTATCTGTACATTCATAAGATAAAGTTTAGTGTTTTGTAAGAGCTTTCCTCAGTGTCCTGCCACGCAGGGAACTAGGAGAACATTAGCAAAGGTGATTTTCTCCTGTTACGGTTTGCCATCAGAAAACCGTGATTCAATTGCATCCATGAAGTCAACATATTTTTGCTAAGTGG
Source organism: Antrostomus carolinensis (assembly GCF_000700745.2). Lineage (NCBI taxonomy): Eukaryota > Metazoa > Chordata > Aves > Caprimulgiformes > Caprimulgidae > Antrostomus > Antrostomus carolinensis. Next base: position 2,821 of record NW_010295911.1, read on the forward strand.
ATCTTACAACATCATGGGCAAGTTTAAGAAGAGATTTCATCACAGGAGTGGAGCATCTGCCTGCTGAGGAAAGGCTGAGGGAGCTGGGGCTCTTTAGCTTGGAGAAGAGGAGACTGAGGGGAGACCTCATTAATGTTTATAAATATGTAAAGGGTGAATGTCAGGAGGATGGAGCCAGGCTCTTCTCAGTGATGCCCAATGGTAGGACAAGGGGCAATGGGTGTGAGCTGGAACACAGGAGGTTCTGCTTAAACTTGAGAAGAAACTTCTTCACAGTGAGGGTGCCAGAGCCCTGGGACAGGCTGCCCAGGGAGGGTGTGGAGTCTCCTTCTCTGGAGACATTCAAGACCCGCCCAGACGCCTTCCTGTGTGATCTCATTTAGGTTCCTGCTCTGGCAGGGGGATTGGACTGGATGATCTTTTGAGGTCCCTTCCAATCCCCAACATTCTGTGATTCTGTGATTTCAATGAAGTTCAATTTTTTCAATCTGGCATTTATGACATTACACAACAGAGCGGAGAAGCTGGCTTTCAGCACACTGTAGAACACAAATGTTGACGTTTTCCATTCAAGTGAAATGTTAAAACTTCACCAAAGTGAGATCTTAGAAGTGGTTGGGCTACAAGGCTCCGACTGCTCATTCTGATTTGAAAGGAGATTGAATTTAAACCAGCAAATTCTCTTCAAGTCTATATGCAAGGTCCAAGTTAACAACTTTTTGGGCATAGTTCTCATATTTTTGCAAGAAGAACTTTGGCCTCACCCTTCCAGCCACCTGCACGGAAGGAAACACTGGGTTTAAAGTTTGCCTTTTGTTGCCTTCCTTTCCTTCCTGTTAACTTCTGTTTAAGCAACAAACCAATGTCTGGTGGAGGTTGTTTAGATGACACATATGTTCCCTGTTGACCAGATGACAATGGTTACCCAAGGAAGGGAACCCACTCCTCCATCAGCCCTCACGTACTTCCATCCACAGGATAAAATTTGGGCTGTGGTACAAAGCGTTGTGTTCCTGGGCTTATTTTATTTCCATTAGCTCCACCACCACTGGTTGACCTGTCTTCTTCTCTGTATTTCAGCCACATCATTGGTCCAGTCCAAATCATTTAGAGTCAGCACAGCAAAACGTGTTTTAAAAACAAAGAATTAATTAAAAAGAAAGGACAAAAAGGGACAATTATTAAAGACCATTCGCTACCTGGATTTTGACATGTCAGGGATGGGTTAGAAATGCACTGGTTCACCAGAAGGGAACCCCATGGCAGAAGAAAGAAGGGCTGGTTTTACTGTAAAACACAACTGTAGACTAAAGTCTGTGCCTTAGAATTTTCATTCAGATTGATTGAAATTTAGCTGATATTGTGAGCAGCTAGTTATGGTGATTTGTAAGGACAACATCTCTGTTAAAGGGTATGAAACACCTACAGCCTTCAGGACAGAGAAAGGCTTTCTACCTCTGCTGGTGTACAAAGCCCATCCCTTGGAGTTTACTTGTTTTTCATGTTCTCCCAGTTTTACCCATTTTATTCGACCTAGAAGGTGGCGATCATCACACAACTCGCCTCTGCTCCTGTCACTACTGGTATCAAATAATTTACAAGCAAAAAAACAAACCCTGACCCTGCCACTCTGCTGCCTTTACTGACACATGAACTAAACATCAGGGCAATGAGCTTTCTACTTTTAATGTTTTCTTTAGTTGGAGATGTGCATCCTGGCCTGGATCAGCACCAGTGTGGCCAGTAGGACCAGGGCAGTGATCATCCCCCTGCACTGGGCACTGGTGAGGCCACAGCTCGAGTGCTGGGTTCAGTGTTGGGCCCCTGAGTCCAAGAAGGACATGGAGGTGCTGGAGCGTGTCCAGAGAAGGGCAACGGAGCTGGGGAAGGGTCTGGAGCACAAGTGTGCTGAGTTCCCTTGTGGCTGAGGGAACTGGGGTTGTTGAGCCTGGAGAAAAGGAGGCTGAGGGGAGACCTTGTGGCTCTGTCCAAGTCCCTTGGAGGAGGGTGGAGAGAGGTGGGGGTGGGTCTGTTCAACCAAGGACCAAGGGACAGGACAAGAGGAAATGGGCTCCAGTTGTGGCCAGGGCCACTGAGATTGGATGTGAGGAAGAATTTCTTTGCTGAAAGGATTCTGAGGCATTGGAAGGGGTTGCCCAGGGCAGTGGTGGAGTCCCCATCCCTGGAGGGATTGAAGAAAGGTGTAGATGTGGCACTTAAGGCCATGGTTTAGTGGACATGGTGGTGTTGGGTTGACAGTTGGACTGTATGATCTTAGAGGTCTTTTCCAATCAAGGCCATGCTGTGATTCAGTGCGCTGGCCCACAGGGATGAGAAGAAAAGCCAGTTGGGTTTGCTCCTGAGCAATAACAGTTCATATCTTGAGCATAAATTTTAAATATCTATATTTATCTGTATAAGTATGTATTTTTATTCTTCATCTAGAAGATTGTATTTCAACCAGCTGGTGGAGACCTTTCAAACTCATTTCCAACACCCAACCATCTTGCTTCGCCACAGCTGGTTAAAAAGGGAAGATTTCTATCTTTCTGAGGCAGTTTGGAAGCCAGACGCGGATGGGGAAGACGTAGGTATTTGCAAAAGAATACAATTGTCTTATTTCCCTCAGATTCTTTCACCCGGCAAAGATGAAGTCTAAGGACTACAATGCTCTACTATAGTCTTCTAGATTTTTTATGGAATATGGGTGAAAAGAACTAATCCGAAGCGCCCTGCCCATGGCGGGTTTTATCTGCAACCAGTAGAGCAGCTCCAGGGGAGCAGGAAACAGCAACGAACCAGAGATGCTTTTCCTTTTCTTTGCTATTTTCCATACTGGAAGTGAATTGCAAAACATTGAAACTTCCAGTGACCCAGAAACCTTTTTTGTTGGGTTTTTGGGGTTTTTTTTGCCACGGCCACATCCAGAGCTCTTTGGCTACCGGGTGGCTGCCTGATACTCCATCACACCACCCTGAACCCTAATGCTGGACCTTCTGGCCATCCCAGCTCACAGCTGCATTACAAAGCTTCCTGCCACTAAATCAGAAGAAGGTGGAACAAACCTAGAACCTTGTGTTGGCCTGGAGAGCAGCGTCTTGGTGGACACAAACCACCCACCTGCTCTCACGCCGGACGTCCCCGCAGACGGCTGCAGTTGGAACAGGAGCGTGCTGGGGTGGGCAGGGACACGAGCTGGATTCCAAGCTGTTCTTCTGTGGAATAAAGAAAAATTAGCTGTGACCTTCTGCTATTTCTATTAATCATGTTCGATAATGCAACCTGTGGTTTCCACAATCACCTTTACTGCTGGATGCAACCGTTATCCATTAAAGGGTTAATGAAACCTACTAATTACAGGCATCTCTCATCTAGGGGTCCTTTCCGTATCTTGTTTCAGGAGTGCCAGGGAAGAGTGACAAGGAAAAGAGAGCACGGATGTTCCTCTTGGGGAATGAAGAACATACAACAGCGGTGAGGAACATCTTCCACCTCTGGCTGCTGAAGCCTCCCCGCGACGTACGTGCGGTCGGCACGCCAGCGCTCCCGGCGTCACCGCCTGCCTGCCATTGCCTGGCAGAGCACATCGGGCCAGGGAAGAAACAGTTTGGGCTTAAAAAGAAAGTAAAAATAAAACAAGAGAAGGAAGCGACTGACACAGACACGGTGAGGGTTTCAGAAGCCAAATTATTATTGAATTGATTTTCTGGCAAGCCCTTGTCCCACACTGTCTGAAAAAAAAGAGAAAGAAAAGACACCTGGGTGTGTAAAAAGAGAAAAAGCTCTACAGTCCAGTGGGATATTGAAACCTGCTCTAAACCAGCTTGAAAGAAACTTCTCCACCGAAAAAATGGAGGGAAAATGTGGCTTTAAAGAGAGTGTTAAAAGAGACTCGAAGCTGAAGGAGGAACAGCAAACAAGAGTTAATCAGCATTACTAAATTTTGATCTCTTGCAAGGTCAAACAAGCACCAGTTCAAAATGGGAAGAGGTTACTGGAGGCAAAACTACGTCACTGGTGTTTTTCATCAGCTTTATGAGGCAAATGGAAAAAACGTTAAACACTGTGCAGGCTGGTGGGGCCGTTGGGTCCTCCTGACCCTGCGAATGCTGCAAGGGGATGGCAAAAAGCAACCTGGGAGACATCCCATGGCACGTCCCACCTCTGCACCCGCGGGGTTTTCCACCCACTGATTCAGACCTCGTCGCAGCCTCTGCTCCCACCTCGTTCACTCATCCCACCCTGGGACCCAGGAGCGAAAAAGGCTCCTCCATAACCATCGTCCTGCCCGAAATCAAAAGCCCTGGGGCTACGGACGGACAGACGGACTTTCACATCCACATCTGCCAGCACGCGGTACTACCTCAGTCACTCGGGCTGTGAGTATTTCTGCTGACAGCTAACACAGATTAATTCGTGTCATAAACAGGGTTTGACCAGAACACAAAAATGTCCTGTAGCAAATCCCCGGGATTTACCAAAACGGGACCAGCCGGAAGGATCTGTATTCGCTCCACAGCTGCAGAGTATCAGTGTTTCTAGTTCCCAAACACGCTGGCAAAATACTTGTCTCAATTTCTTTTAATGTCATCACGTTAATTCTGTTTTGTATTTTCCAGAACACACCCTAAACAACATGTTGGCAACAAAAATGCCTATCAAATGTGTTTAGCACAAGCTAGATGTGGAACACGCCTCCCACATTAACCTCCTCATCTCAAGCACTTAATGACCAGCCTCTCAGAAGACACAAGTTTCCATCTCCCATGCAGAGCAATCACTGGCCTCAGCCACCCGTCCCCGTGACCCCATCCAGAACGTTGGGTGAGGAGCAGATATAAAATGCAATTAGAAAATGGTAACAAAGGAATTGTATAACTTTATCTGTGCACCTCGTTCTGCAGGGGCAGAAGTGATTGTTTCACACCCAAACAAGAACGGAGCTGCCCGGTTTTCCTTGCTCACTTTTGACTTGCCTAGAAACATACATCTGGTTGAGAATTAGAGGGGAACACAAAGGCCAAACCCATCCCAAAGCGCTTGGGTTTCTGCTTCTAGCTTGCTTCAAGGAGGAAGCACTGGAAGAGCATTGCTCTGATTAAAAGCAAAATATTTTTTTGAGCATGAAGTTGGGTCAATGTCCAGTTCCCTGAGGTTTTTCTGGCACACCTGGGAAGAAGATGAACAGGACTGATGACTTATGCAGATGGAGCCGGAGGGAAGGCCAAAGCGTAGCCCTTGCTGGTGGTCCTGTCACAACTGGTGTTTTCCTTTCACCGCCTCATTTGCCCTCACCTATTATATCTTGGACCCAGCTGTATTGGCAGCACCTCTGGTGTCCAGGTCTCCCCTCCCACACTGGGGCTCCCCGAGCTCACAGCTGCCTGCTTCAGGTCTTCTATTCTCATACATCTCCTGACAAAACCTAAAGAGAACAGAAGTCTCTGGCTCCACCTTTGGTCTCTAATTTCTATTTGAGACAAGTTTGTGTGGTCTGGCATTTGTGGGTTAAATGGTCACGTAAGGAATCCCTGTTCCTGCTGTACCAAAGACTCTAATTTTGGGTTAGTTTAAAGATTAACGAGTTGCTCTGTCAACTTCATTGCCCCATTACCTGCTTTGCACATGCAAAACAGTCTCCCATTTTGGTTGTGGTGGGGAATTCCTTTGCCTGTGAACTCTGACTGTCTTTACTTCTCAACTAGCGTGAGAAGGGCCAAGGTGACTTCAGGGGGTGAGTCACACGAATGCACAAATCCAGCCCCTCTGTGAAGTTCCAAAGCCGTAAGAGTGCTGGGTGAATTTACAGCTTCAGGAAACGTCTACATGCTTTTGCTTTGAGTGAGCAGCAGAGCAAACACGTGTTATATAAATGTGGGTGATTGCACAACTCCCTCCTTGGTGTCACCATTTGTGTGTCCAGAGCAGCTCGGAACAGTTCTCCTCAAATAAAACCCGAGGTGGTTGGTGCTCTGGAAGCAGAGAGCTGTGTGTGATCCCGGCTGGGTTAAAGAAAACACCACAGCCCAACGACCGCGGCTTCTCACGTGTCATCCCACAGCCAAAACAAGCCTGGTCAAACCAGAAAGCGCCTTTGATGCGGCCCCATTTCCCTGTCTAAAGGAATTTTCTTCTCACTGATGCAAACACTCTTCAGGTCAACGCTCCCACGCACTCCCACTTCCTGGGTCAATAAGATTTTCTTCTTCTGAGCGTTTGCTTCCGCTGTTAAAGAAAAAAAGGCAAGAAGAGATTTCAGATGCTTGTCCTGGCAGCTGGAGACTGTCCAAAGGTCCTACAGAAAAGAAATGTAAAATCCCAGGGCTGAGTTTGGTGTCAGAGGAGAGGGACAGACAGACAGACAGTCCACACCTGCTTATCAGGAGCTCTCTGCAGTCACTCTGGGCTGGCACGATGGCACTTCCATATCCTGCAAGGCATCACCTACAATAATTTCTGACATCTGCAATAATTCATTCAATAAACCCACCTTTCCAGGTATAATACACTGAGCAGGACAAAATACTGCAGATATAAAATCAATGAACCAGGGATTGAAAGAAGGGAAGATGAGAATCATAGAATGGTTTGGTTTGGAAGG
>NW_010295912.1:0-5588 GCF_000700745.2 Antrostomus carolinensis
TGAATCAGGGGATATCTGAGCAGCCATTGCCCTCCCTGCTTCACAGGAACTACCATGAGAAATTCCTTATCTCTCTGAGGAATACAATCTGAGGCCCTGTGAATCATGAGGTCACTGCAATAGGACAGTCAAAGCAGGTGTTTCCAACTCCCCCTAATCACAGGGAGTGAACTGAATATAACACTAGTTTAAATAACAGAGAACAGCAACTGAATAGTCATGAGCAAATAATTTCCCCACCACTTTCTGTCATCACCTGTGATCTATCAACCTCCAGCAGCTCAGAACGTCATTCATAACCTGCAGGAGAGCAGGACTGCAGGTCTAGGTGCATGGGCTGCCACACCACCTCTGAGCCCTTTCTCTGCATCCTTGGCCAGCAAAGCTCCATAACCAAAGGTCTCCAATGAGCAGCAAGGCAAGGACGTGACCCAGGTTAGTGAGCATGCCACACTAAGCAGCATGCTTTGGCATGGATCTGCAAGCTCTTGCTCTTGGTTGCCTGTGAGGCTTCTCTAATGAGGCAGGAGAGGGGTGTGCTGGGTGTGTGAGGGAAGGCATTGTGCCCACAGCAATTTATTCAAGGCACGTATTGTCTAGAAGTGACACTATGGCCCGTGTTCTTCCAAACAATTGCAACAGGAAAGCCCTGCCCATCATCTCTTACTCTATTTCCTCTTCTTTCCCTCTCTCTGGATTGGGCACTGCTGCCCCAGAGCAGTGGGGACATGCTGATGTGGATATCCTGCTGGGAGAGTCCATGTCACGCCCCACCAAGGTCACAGGGGGACCTCAGTCACTCCATAAACCTTTTGCACCACTGGTGGAGCCCCTGGAGGTTAGGTAGGGTCAGATCACAGATGGGACTCCTATCCCATTCCTGTTCAAATGTCCAGTGGGGGACTTGGCTAGTTCCCATGTCAGTCTTTTAGCTACCTCCACTGTAGCTACCTACACTGTGTGTATAGGTGTGTGTCTATGTATGTAGGGAGGGACTGTTTTTTGGAACTACTCAGTCTCTTGCCTTATTTTTTTTACTTTTCATAGCATTATTATTACTCCATTAATATTATTAAAAGCCAAACCTTACTCCAATTGGCTCTCATGATTAAAGACTAAATGCTACAGAGGGGATGACAGTCTTCACATGTGCCAATGAGTCAGTGAATTCCTTTGTGAAGCCTAAGTCCATCCAGATGTTGACCTCAGCTGTGATGCTATAACTTTCCCTATTTTCCTCTAGTATTGCTGGGTCTGCTTAAGATGGGTATGACGTGACCATCAGTGAGGAAAGGCAGGATCTCCAAGAGGGTAAAATGTTTTGCTTCTTTCTACAATATAATTGTAAAGCTCTTTCCACTGTTACAATTCTTAGCCATTGCCTTACACGTACTTCTGTAACAAATATTATTTCTCATTCGGTACTATTTGTGTTGCACAGGCATAAATGTCTAAAGGCGATCTAAGTATGAGATAGTCACTGTGTATGGGTCTAATCTGGATTTTCAGGCTTTTTCTACAAGCCAAAGAGCTACATGGGACTATACTGGTATGCAGAGAGAACAGAAAAGCAAGGACCTACCTGCATGTGTCTGCTATAAATGTTTTGTTTGCACAGTCTAAAACAGTATTTTCATGAAACATAATGGGAGGAAATAGTATTCTGCCTAACTAGGTTCTCCTAGCCATTTCACTGTCTTTTTACTTTTCTTTGGAAACCATTTCTTAGAAACTGGATTCCAAATTACACTTTTTGGCAGTTGCTGGGCTAGATCTTTCTTTGGTGTGAATCAGGGCAGCTCCACCATCTCCTTCTGCAAGATGTATTGCAGCAGGCCAAGAACTGTACTGCTCCTGAAGGGCATGCATGACAGGGGACCAGAGGCAGGCATACAATCCTGACTGCAGCACAGGTTCTAGGGAGGCTCCTACAGCAGAAAAAAAGGATAGTGCCAAGTGAATCATGTTCTGGGCTCATCCTTTGCCTTCTCCACCCCTCTGGATGACACACACCACCTTTTCATGATGCATATCAGCAGACCTGGATATTTCTCAAGGACTTCACTTCAACCAGATTTCTGGAATCTGACCTTCGGAAACTTTTATTCTGCCAAGTCCCCTCCCAGATCTGGGATGTTTTCTTAAGTAGTCCTTCACTTTCCTGTTGTGGGATTCAGCCTGGGGATGCAGAGACTATAAATGGGGATTCCCTCATCTCAGCCTGTCTAGCTAACTCCAGCCAAACAGAGTAACTCTCTCAGGAAGTTCCTCTCCAGCTGTCATAACATACCCACACCGTGCTGACCTGCCACAGTGTTGTTTCCTGCTAAGATATAACTTGTCAGCTGATGAGGGGGCTTTAGCAATGGGAGCAGAGCTGTGCGGTGCTAAACCTTTGGCGATGTTTAGTCTGGATCCCCATATTCCTTCGGTACTGGGGTTTGCTTGTTGTTAGTTAGGGCATTAGGTACTTAGAGATGTTTAACACCTGATTGCCCATGGTGAAGCCTGGGCCTGTGACTCTGCTCTCTGGGCTTCTGATCCCTTTTTCAGGTCTTTATGGCTTTCAGTCCCTGTTCAAAGCCTTTGCACTTCTGTGCTTGCACCAGGCATTGCTTCTCTGAGCTTCATCAGCAGAGGCATAGCTTGCTCTGGGCATGTGGCTTTCTGATCTTGGAGATAGCTTTGGCCCCTTCCCCAAATTACTGCCCTTTAAATAGTATAAAGGTAGGAGAAGTGCCAAGGGCAGGGACAGCTGGAAAGACAGAGGTAAATCTGAGCCAGATGCAAAACAGGATCCAAGTCTCTAGAGTTTCTGTGCCAAGCCCTTTCCACCTGGTTGTACTGAATACCTCAGAAGGCAGCTGCCAATAAGCTGGAGTACCAGTGACTTGAAATCTATGATATAGTTAACACGAACTGGCATCTCTCTGTTTAGTTTCCTCTACAAAACTATTTCTACTCTTCTCTCCCTCTCTCTCTCTCTCCTCCTTTTTTTTTTTTTTTGTTTCATGATCTCTGCCAAAAATACATCAATTTACTCCTAACAAATCATGCCAGGATCAGAACAGCTATATCTAAATTTACAGTCTAATTTTCAATCAGAGTAATTTCCTCCTATTTTGCCTGCCTCTTGAGTCAGAACAGTATATTTCTACATGCTTCGAGACATAGGCAATTCTTATTTAGAGATGAAACCATTCCAAACCAGAGCCAATATGCCTTTCAAAGGCCAAATCTTTCAGTTCTTACTCAGGTTTTTAACTATAATGATCCAGATACGTGTTTTCTCATGGCTTGTACATTACAGCTCTCATGATGCACTTGATTGCACTTCAGAGATGCAGAAATAGTGACAGACGCTACTTTGCGGTGCTTTTCAGAGGTGTTGTTGGGATGAGTTTGAATTATTTGTTTGAGATTAGTTTATAGTGAGCTGCTCTAGAGCTGGTAACAATTTTTGTTATGTGCTAGCTAGCTGTAGAGCATCCTGCCAAGGGGATCTGCTCTGTCTCATGGCAGAAAGCAGCACAGGTATGAAAGAAACTCCAAATGCTTAAAAAGGCAGCACACAAAAAAGACTTTGTCCCTCCCACCTTGACAGCGCTGGTCTGAGAATCAGCAGCTTCTGTGCAGTAAGCCAGCCTCATTTGGCTTAGTGACTTATGGATGCAAGGCAGTAAGGAGGGCTGCTTCTTCCAGTCAGCTCTCTGGCTGTTTGTTTTCAGTCTCAGAGGCCCATATCACATCTGGAACTTGCCCAGTCCTGGGTTTTGGTTTTGGATTCACAATGCGTGAGTATAGGGAGGGTTATTTTACCATTCCAAATTTACAGTAGTGGACTGTGACATTCAAAATGAAAATAAACTTGTCATTCTTCCTGCAAAGGGTCTACTGTACTCTACCTCTACTCTTAGAGGTACAAGAAAGAAAGAAAAAAAAAAAACAAAACAAAAAAAAACCAAACAAAAAACCCAACAAACCAAAACCAAATACTTCAGCATTAATATAGAAAAAAAAATCCGCAGGGACAGGCAGTACAGCAGTCTCATGTTCTAGGTGACTATGAAGTATAGTAGCCCTGCAGACACACACAGTAAGAAGCTGAGTTCCTCATACAGTGAGAGCCCTGATATCCTCTGGGATAGTAAACACCAGTTTCCTCATTGGAAGAAAACACATTAAGAGACACTCACACTTTACTGTGTTCAGTGCAAGTGCCAGATCAAACTGTGGCGTCCTGCGTAATCCCTGCTGAATGGCAAAGCAAAGAGTTACCTGGAGGACCTCCAAGGCACTGGATAAGAAGCATCCTCTCCAAGGTCAGCCAAGGTTGAGAGAAGGCCCCAAATCCATGCCAGCTGATAAGATAGGAAGGAAGGAAATATCTTTCTCTAGAGGACTTTCTGAAGCAAGAGGAGGAGTGATGGGTTAGGATTGGGGAGAAACCCAACCTGACTCTACTATTTCCTCAAGTAGAGCAACAAGTGTCCATCTCACCCTCTTTTACTTTATTTAGGGTGTTTTCTGAAAACAGGAAAAGTTTCCCCCTCTACTCTGCCCTGGTGAGGCCACATCTGGAATACTGTGTCCAGTTCTGGGCTCCCCAGTTCAAGACAGACGTCTCCTAGAGAGAGTCCAGCGGAGGGCCACAGAGATGATTAGGGGACTGGAACATCTCCCGTATGAAGAAAGGCTGAGAGAGCTTGGACTCTTCAGCCTGGAGAAGAGAAGATTGAGAGGGGACCTTATCAATATCTATAAATACCTGAAATGCGGGGCCAAATGGATGGGGCTGGGCTTTTTTCAGTGGTGCCCACTGACAGGACAAGGGGCAATGGGCGAAAACTAAAACACTGAAAGTTCCATACCAACTTAAGGAAAAACTTCTTTACTGTAAGGGTGATGGAGCACTGGAATAAGCTGCCCAGAAGGGTTATGGAGTCTCCATCTCTGGAGGTGTTCAAAACCTGCCTGGACGCTTTTCTGTGCAACCTGCTGTAGGGAACCTGCTTTGGCAGGGGGGTGGACTAGATGATCTCCCGAGGTCCCTTCCAACCCCTACGATTCTGTGATTCTCAGGGAAAGTTTTGCACCCTCTTAGGTATCATCAGCCCCTAACAACCGGCTGTATCTGAACCTTTGTATTTTCCCACTGACCTCCTTTTTAAAGGTTGCAGTTACCAGCTCTGGTGGTTTCAAGCCTGATCTTAAAATAACTGTACCTTGCAGTGATTCACCCACACCTAAGGGTTGGGTTTCTTGGCCTCTTCTGAGTCAGGGTGTGTTTTGGTTGTTCCTCACTGACCACTGCTCTGTTTTGTCCAGCAGGGCCTTTTGGCCATGCTCTGATCAGGTTTTTTCTACCCTAGTCATATATATTGAAAAGTCTTTCACACCCAATATCTGTCATTAAGGGGAGAGAACTGAGCATATCCCAGCAGGCTTTGACTTGGAAAGTTTTAGATTTAAGTGCTCAAACATTTTTCAAAACAGGTACAACTCCGCATTGCCATGGTTCCTATTGGGATGGAAAACCAAATGGCCAAATATGGCTATTTCCATATACGGCAAAAGTGACTCTCTTG
>NW_010295913.1:0-1875 GCF_000700745.2 Antrostomus carolinensis
TCCTTCTCTTTGGAGCTGGCCTCAATCCACTTTACATGGAAAAAAGCTAATTGCAAGCAAATTGAATAGGGAATGGAAAATATTTCTGAAGGATTTCAAGAGGTTAAGCTTGTGTTTTACCTTTCACCATATCAGGTCAAGTCCTCAGTGGATACACATCACTGGAGCTCTGTTTCGATCAACAAAGCCAGTTCAGAAATCTTCAGAAATCAGCCTTCATTCTCTCTTTCCAAATACTATCAATAGCTTAGGTGCATGTGTTTCTTGTTTTCCTTCAAATTCAGCCTTAAGAATCCATTTGAATATGGCTCAAACTCGGGGTATTTTAGTGGATTTACATTTCCTCACAGAATCCCAACCTTTAAATCTTCATGTCTCAGGGAGGTTAAAGCTCCTTGTATAAACACTCGGAAGTCAAAGCAATAAACTCAAATTATTGACACACAGTAAGAGTTCTCCAGACAACCTGCTTTCAAGTGAACCAAATACCCTTTTTTAAATGCAAACCTGAGGTACGATCCCACGTATTTCCTACAGCACAGACTAGCCCTACGCAGGTTTTGCAGGCACCAAAGCCAGTCACAGCTACACCCTTCAGTCAGTCGCTATGGCCTGTGCACTCGGCAGCCATTTACGCGCTATTTTCGAGAGACGCCCGGCTCCTTGAGGCGCGGGGTCTGGAGGACGAAGCCTCAGGGAGCCCGCTGGGCGCAGGGCCGGCCACTGGCTCTGCCCATGCGGCTCCTCAGGGGCTGGCCGCCCTCCCTTCCCTCACACCGCTCACCCTGGGGCGAGGACTGGCAGGGAGGCTCGCAGCCATTCCCTCCCTCCTTCCCTTCCTCCTTCCCTCTAAATTACGACCACGTTCAGCCTTTCCCAACTCTCTTTATTACGCTGGGAAGGGGGAGAACAACAACAAAAACCAAACCAAAACACAAAACCACTAACCAACCTCCCGCCATTTCTGTGTCTGTTTCTGAGGCGCCACCAGAGGCCGAGCTGCCTAAGGGACCCGGCGGCAAAGCAAAGCCCAGCCCCACCTGCAGCAGCCACCATCTTTCCACGCGGAAAAAAAACAGCCAACCCACCGCCCAAAGCTTGTTGCTAAAGTCCTGCCCCTTTATCTTTCACCTCAAGCAAAGTCCCCGGGTGCGGTGACAGAGGTTCAATGAGGCCCCAGCCCTGGGCAGGAGGATCGCAGGTGGGGGTGGATGTGTTGGGGGTGCCCACACCAGAGAGGCTGCTTTAGCCTTGTTAAGTGAGGGGCAAAGAGGGGGGAAATTGGCTTTTAAAAACAAAACAAACAACTACAGAAACAACTCAAACCCTGAGTGCCAGGGCCTCCTTTTAGAAAACAGGCCCATGAGGCTACTCCTTTTTTTTAGGACACCTCTTCTCCAGTTCAACAGTTCAAGAGAGAGTAAGGAGCAGGCAGCACTGGCAAGTTAAGTCAGGGGAGCACCTCTCCTCAGGGCACATCACCACACAGACCAGGAGCACAACCGTTTTTGAAAGTATGGTTGACAATGAAAGTGGAAAGCAAAACCACCTTGTTTGTAACACTGAAGCAGAGATAAAAGCACAGGCTGGCTTTTTCTTCACTCCAGCCTTCATCACTGGGTGTGGTGAGGTGAGTCTTGGTCTCTTCTCCCAAGTAACAAGCGATAGAACAAGTGGAAACAGCCTCAAGTTGTGCCAAGGGAGGTTTCAATTGGATATTAGGTAAAATTTCTTAATCGATGTGTAGATGTGATGCTTAGGGACATGGTTTAGACGTGGACTTGACAGTGTTATGTTTACAGCCAGACTCAATGATCTTGAAGGTCTTTTTCAACCACAATTGGATATTAGGTAAAATTTCTTAATCGATGTGTA
>NW_010295914.1:0-12408 GCF_000700745.2 Antrostomus carolinensis
GCGAGACCGTGTCAAACGCCTTACTGAAATCCTTGATCTCCTTATCCTGTGACCCAGAAGCTGCATATACCCCCATGGCATGACATGTTTCACAGATGTCTTACATGTTGTTACTTCAAAAAAAAACCAAGGAGGTCTGTGTACTTTTGCTTGGCCTGGTGCTTCACTTCAGCACTCTATCAAGACTCACAGGAGGTGGTCACAAAATTCTGGGTGACATGTTGTGGCAGTCCCGCCTGTGTTTCTTGGGACAGCCTGGTGGCTAAGCCATTCACTGCCATGTTGGATGCTGAAGCTGGATCCCCTCTTAAGCCTTTGCTACCCTCTCTAGTTGTAACATTAATCTCCAGCTAGAAAACATTTTCAATATGGGGGAAATTTCTTAGGCATTCTGTGTCTTAGTTTCTTTGCCTATGCATTTACTCAAGTGTAATCTGACTGAATATAAAGCACCCCCTCATTTTTGTCTGTTTGAGGAAAGACAAAAAAAGTCTATTGCATATTAAGCAACCATGGCACTTACCCTGCTAGGTCTCCACCCTTCTATCATATACTTAATATCCCAAAATCAGAACCCCAGTAGCAACCAACAGTGGTTTTAGTTATGACAGTGAGCTAAGGAATGGACACATATTTACATCTGCTGACTCTGGGCAACAACACAGACAGAAGATGACAAATTAGAAGAATGGAGCAGTAGGTGTCAGCCTTTAAAATCTTCCCTAAAATCAACATGTGAACCAGGTGTGTTTTCTGGAGGCAGCCTCAAGAAAATGAACATAAATGAGTCTTTTAAGGTGAATTAGTTTAATTTCTTTACACTTTTTGTGCAGATATTCTCATTCAGAATTTAAAAACCTAAAGAGGCCTTAATTTCTTTTACTTAATTTCCAAGGAGAACTAAAGCAAACTGAATTAAGGACATTGTCATTCTGGCTAACAGTGTCGACACTAACCGTGTCGACAGTTCAATGCCATTTCAATTCACATCTTTAGTTTGTTTGGACTGCATTCCAGTGTGGCCCTGAAAAGACAAACAGCAAATGCATTACTGTTTGAAGAATGTCATGATAGCGTGCAGTGCTAAACAGATATATATTATTTTCTTGTCCCAGTTAATGGAGTTTATAAACATTTCCATAGATATTGCTACTTAATAGAAGCAACTGCATTAACAGATCTGCGTGCTCACATGGTACATATTTTTGATGCTTCTATTAAAATTTATATTTCATTATAATTGCACCTGGAGTTTGCATAGAAAATGTATTCTATCAGAGAGTTCTTTCAACTGCATTTACACTTGCAGAAATTACCGTTTTTCATACAGACATGCCTAGTGTAAACAAATTAACTCCTACTTAGCAGGAAAACTATTTTCAGATGTCTGTACTTCCTTCAGCTCTCCAGACCTTCTCAGATACCAATAGTTATCTCTAAAAGCCCTCCCAGATTCCTCAGAATCAGATACAGACCAGCCACAGTATGGGACAGGTAGCTCAGTCGAGAAAGCCACGGGGAGGACTCAAGCATCATGGCATTTTCCAGTCATAATGTTAATATCCCCAGTTCATTAAATCGATTTGGACAGGCTCTGACTTCTCTTTGTGAAACATTAGCACTGTAGTTAAGCCAGCAGGTACCGCAGGGGTGTTAACACTGAAGGGCAAGCTCTTTACAGCTCCGGTCCATCAAAAGCCGTGGTCCTGGGGGCTGCCCTGGGCTAACAGTAATTCTTCATCTTCCTCTCCATCGCTGCATTGCTGGCAGTGGCAGAGGCCACATCCTGGCTGGCCACACAAATGGGAAAGCAGCACCGGGGAACTTACGGGCCTTGTGATATTGGGGGCTGGAGAAGCATCTGTGGAATACCAGCAAGTGGGAGTTACAGACTCAGTCAATTTGATGTAATGCTTTTCTTCAGTGTAATCCATCTTCCCTCATGAATGGCTGATAAGTAAATCAAAGTATTGTGTGCTGTAAGATATTTCTACCTCAAATGTTCTGGCCTGATGAAGACATTTGTTTGCCAAGCAGTTTTCCATCTCTCAGGTAAGTGAACTTCGCAATTAGCCCCCTGAGCATGGTATTTGCATTAAAATCATGCCATTAAGGATGTCCTCTTTGTCTTCCAGCTGCTGCACTTCAAATTTGACAGCATTGCTGTGTTGTTAGAAAATTGAACAGAATGAAGGGCATACAGAGAGAACAGAAGGCACACAGTATTAGCAATTATTGTTTGATGAATACAAAGCAATAGCGCCAACTATAAAAGCTACAAAAGTCCTGCTTACAGTTGCTTAACAACTTGGAATTAAATTTTACACAACAAGCATCTGTTATCAGCCAATTTCCCCCCACACTCCTTCACCAAAAGCTTCAGCCAGGATAGCTTTCCTGTTTCTGTGTTTCTCTTCTGCCTGATGTAAAATACAAAGACTCTCTTCTGGCAGCTCCAGCAACCTCTGATTTGAAGCTAGGATTTTGGACTTGCCTGCAGACAGCTTCTGCTGCAGAAACATGGTCTTTTAGTCCCAGGAAAACACAGGCAAACTTTGCCAATACACCAAAAATTTATAATAACACTTGTTTGCTTCCCACAAGCCAAGGCAAATGCACTCAGCCTGTCATTATCCCCCAGTCACTGGGACAGGCAGCCCTTGCTGGGCCATGGCAACATCAATGGCACCCCAAGGTACCCATACCCCTCCCTGCCCTGGCTGCTGGGTCGTATCCATGCAGATATCCCACTGGGCAGCAGGAAATCCCCCAGAGCCTCAGAAACAGCCTTTCCCCAGCACCTCTCCCTTTCCTCTGGGATTTATGGCAAGCAACAGGGAATAGCTTTCTTGGAAAAAATTTTTGTCATGTTTTTAAAAGGTAACATCTTACTTATTCTTGACTGAAACTTTTCTGTATGCTGACAGATCCTTGCATCCTTTGCACTTGGGAAGGTGAAGTCAGCTGAGCAGCTCACTGCTAAATCAGAGTTGTGTGGCTGCAAAATCCATTTCGCAGACTGAGCACAGATGCCACGGTGAACCCAGGACCTCTACTTGGGCACCCAAAAGATGACTTCTGATTAAAGCAGAGCTGTGAGATTCTGCTATAGAGAAGAAAGCAAACAGCTAAATAAATTTATTTCAAAATTTATTCCAATATGGATTTGGGTTTTTTTTATCCTCCTGTATGTTGACAGCACTGGCTGCTTATCCTCAGTTATTGCAGCAGCCTTGGCAGACATCCCTGGCAGGGGCAGGGACTGGCCGATCCGGTTTAATTAGCACATCCCACCTCACCCTGGGGACAGGTGGTTCCTTCAGCCACCATGTCTCTGTTACACCCAGTCACGTCCATAAGCCCTTCAGTTTTTCCTGTCACCATGGAAAAGGCAATAAGCAGAGGCTGGAGCAGAGATTTACAGCAATGGAAGAGGATGTTTTTCCAAAGGTGTTTGGTAACAACTCTTATCGAATATTCATAAATTCCCGTGCACTGCTAGCAACTGAAAAATTTGGAAAAATTACCCCATTGTCTTAAGTCACCAAGTTTAACTTGTACAAATTGCATTCTGCAGGGATGCCTGGGGAAGAGGCTGCCAGCAGACAGCAGCAAGGGCCCACCAGGACAATCATCTCTTCCCTCGATACACTTGGCTCAGGGAAGGATTTATTTCCATGGCCTAATGACTGAAATTCCTTAGTTTTAAGCCCAGCTCAGACTCATTAAATCCACTCTGATGCCTTTAACAAGTTTCTTTTTCCAGTTCGAAGTTCCCAATGTGGTAACTGGCTTAATCGGTTTACACAGAGCTTTGTGATGGAAAGACTTGGCAAAATGTGTTCTGTAGATTTAGAACTGTTACGACTATAGATTCAAAAAATTGCAATATGAAGTTATTTAAGGATCCTCATTCAGCAAAATACTTAAGAGCATGTTTAAAATTAAGGATTTGGGTTAAGAACGCCACTAATTTCAAGCCTAACTTTATTAATTTCATATACAAAAGGAACAGTTCTCCATGTTAGCATGCATGCCAGATGTCAACATGTTTTATTCAAAGGTGTAAGCAAATTACATTTTTGTCCGACATCTGTAAATCCTACTGAAAATTTATCTGAGTTATTTTGCATAAATAATTTGTAAATGCATATTAGGAAATTTTAAATGTTTGGAGGCAGATGCCCCTGAAGAAAAACTGAGAATAAAAGTGTCTTTATCTGTTTAGAACAGATGGTGGAGCAATAAAAGTGCTGAACAGCTATAAAGCAAGTGTCAGAAAATGACATCCATCAGAGAAGAGCCAGTAGCAGTGAGATGCCCAAGTACAGATATTGGAGAGAAGTTACTTGAGAGTAAAGAATGAGACTTTTTATCCCACATCTTATATTCTATCAGCCTCTATGTCTTTTTGGTCCTCCTGATACCAGTCTGCAATTGAGCGATGAACAAAAAGTACAAATAATTGCTTTACTGGAAACAGGTCCAGCCAAATTCAGCATTAATCCCTCATGAGCTGCAGCGGTTGTATGTGTTACTGACTTCTTCACCTACCAATGCTGAAAACAGTGAATATTTTTTCATTGTAAATTTGAAATATGCTATCACACAGCCTGAGGAACTGTTTTTCCCATTCTTCTCTGCCTTCCGCTCCAACTTATCCTGGTACCACTTACATGCAGAACTTGCAGGAGCCAGGTTTCCCTGCCTGGGTAGTCAATGACAATATTCGGCATGTGATGTACTCACATTTGTGTTCATTAATGATTTCAGTGATACAACTGTCTGTCTCTCTGCTACTACCTGAACTTCTGTGACTTATAGCAACCGATTTTCAGACTTCTGTAAATAATATTTTAGCAGTTACTACAATTATTGATTAGTATTAAATTATTATTTTTACAGTTAACTCTAGCACTCCAGAGCCTAGTGAAGAGTTATAAAACGTAACACTCTAAACTTTATCTACTCTGGAAGACCATTAATTAAGTAGACTATTTGAACATAACACTTCTAAACTTTTCTCTATCTGCTCTGGAAGACCATTAATTAAGTAGACTATTTGAAAAGATAAATGGTGTCAGGATCTCTCATTATCTGCTGTCTTCAGACTTTGAAAGTGCCAGTAGAATTCTGAGGTCCAACCTCATGTATTCCAAATATCCATGTGTTTCTGTAGGACCTCCTTACTCGGTGGTCTTGATGTCTCTTCAGGTTCCTCATGATCCACATAAGAACTCTTCTTGTCTTCAGTTGTTTGACTGAAAACTTTGGAAAAGAAGAATCTCCATAAAGAATAAATGTTGTTTCAAAGGACACCTAGATTTTGCAAGCCCAGAATTTAAGACTTTGAAAAAAATACTAACCTTTTAAGAAAACTGAGTTTTATCAACCCTAACACATTTTTTTAATGAAGTGACTGTTTTGATTTGTCACAAACTGTGATGCCAACACTATCTATTCACAAATTCCTTATCCTTTTTTTTTTTCTTCTTATTTAGTTTCTTAGGTTTTGAATTAAATTTTAATATGCTCTGATTTTCATCACAGTCACAGAGCCTACAAATCTGTAAACTGAGAATCTTGGATAAATCACTTGGCTCCAGAAACAGAAGATTTATGCAGATCTCTTCAAAAAAAGAGTAGCGCTGCAAGTCTAGTAGTACTGCAAATAAAAGTCTACAAATAAAAGGGAAAGAAAAGTTAACTTTTACTACCCAAGTTTAATCAAATTCAAGGAGTAGACAAGAAACTAAAGTAGGAAAAGTAGATCAGATACTTTAAGTCTTTCTTTTTTTATATAAGAACTCTTAGTAGACAAGATGAGGATTATTTATAAATGAAAGTGGAGCTAGGCTTATTCTTTCTTACAGAAGTACAGAAAATATCTAAGTTCCTTTCTTCTCTAGAAATGGAAAAATCTTCTCCCTTTGCTTGTTTCTTTAGAATTTATGACATGCAGAAGAAGGCTTGAAGTTTATTGACAGCAGGAGGGCTCACATCCACTGACTCTACAAGGTGATGCCTGCTGCCTCAGATCTGCTGATGCTCCATTTTCTTTGGGATTCATCACCACATAAAAATCAGACTCGTGAATTATATCTTTGCTTCACAGCTGTTTTGTGGTTATCTAATGCTTCACACTACACCACAGTGCTGCAATGACAGGCATTTTATCCTGAATGAAAAGTAGATGAAAGGTAGCTGGAAATGCAGTTTCTTTGTGTTTGTTTGGGGGTTTTTTTGATTTATTTTTTTTTCTGAATAAGACCCATATTTTTTCTTTATTCATAATCTAACTTGTTCAGCTGATCTTTACAAAAAGCAGGTACAGGATTTCATAGGGTTTTTGTCTACATCATGCATCACTTTTTACACAGTTACTGTCACATACCATAAAATGGGAAAACAGCTCCCAAACAAGGCTGATGAATTTACAAACTTTTCCCAATAACCAGCTGACTTGCAGACTTGGCTAGACTACTCTTCTTTCAGTGCTGTATGTCAACAAGCTGTGACTCATACCAAAGTCACACAGCCTGTAAGAGGATAATATTAACTCTGGCTAAAGCCAAATAACTCAAAGTTTTAGTGTGTGAACAGGAAACATATTCAGCACAAATGTTCTGTTATAACTGAGATTAACATAGCGACGAAGGGGCCATAACAAGCAAAGAAAGGAGCAGTTGAGTTGGATACGCCTAACAGTTTCCGAGAACAGAAGAAATGTCTTTCCAAGTCCATGGGTAGTACCTTAGTTAGGAAGTCAACAGCAAAACTCCTACTGCCTTTGCTGAACTACTTCCACCTGGCTGGCTCTTCCCAGATATTTAACTGCAGATTTGCCTGGATTTCACCCTGGCAAGACAGCCTGCAGGCACCAATCCTGAATAACACAGGAAGAAAGAATTTGAAATAGCTGCATCGGTATAACTGCAAACATACTAATCACAACGTGTTGCGTAACCCAATAACCATCAAGAACATACACATGAAAATATAGTAAATATTGAGAGATAATAACTTTTAATCCTACTCAGTCATGCCCAAATTAAAGCCTAAGTAGCCTATTAGTGCAAAACACGTACCTTTTTTCTAGCGTAGATGCAAAATGTTTTAGTGTATCATGGCAAAATTCAAGAGAAAGTGCACACTAGTTTACATGACCATATAGCCAATCTACAACCTATGCAATATTTCTCAATGCACTTCTTAATTCGTAGAAAAGGTTAAGACTATTCAATAAAATGACAGTAGCTTTTAGCACTTGTACAATCCTCTGCAAATTTCCTGAAATGCAGTCATCCATTTTTTCACTGGTAAATACCTTATTATTTCTGTTTCTCACCCATAACTTTTATTCTTGTACTGGTAAATATCTTATTATTTTCACCAACACGATTCTGTTTCTCACCCATAACTTTTATTCTTGTTTCCTACAACGAAGCCACAATAGCAGCAGTCCCTTGCCCTTACCTGCGATGCTGTGTATCTCTGCATGGCTGAAGGAAGAGGGAGTTTGCACACAGGCAGGTGAAGTGTTTGGTGACCTGCTGCTGTTCATATGGCCCCGGGCATGGGGATCATTGTGCACCACTGACCGGGGAGCACAGGTCCATGGTCTTCCTTCTTTCACAATGAAGAGCAAAGGAAAAAGATTAAATTCAAACTCCTCTTGTCATTTGAGTCTTTAGATGGGCATTGTACAAATATGTAGACATTGAAAGCTATTAGATGGCAGTCTTATTAAAAAGATTTTTTTTTAACGAGGGTTGGTTATTAAGGGGCTCACTCAGATTAAGATTTTGTCCTGCCTGGCAGTCATAATAAATGAAAGCTCTACACCACCAATTACTGAACAGGCATCTGATTACTTTTATACCGTAAGGTTCAATGTTTTATTCACAATTGTGGCTGATATGTTATCCCTATTTGCCAAAGCAGTAGCTGTGAATAGCCAACTCGTTTATGATTAAACACTTGCAAGAATTGCTGAGCTTTGCTACTAGAACATGGGAGCAGAGTGTTTTGCAAACCTAAATTGGTGTTTCACTGAAACATGTTTCTGCAGAAAGTTGCAACAAGCAAGTACTGAAATCAGGTAGCCCCAATTCTGTACACCCAAAAAGGGTTAAAAAGAACCCAAGGCACTTATATGCCAAAGGTATTTACCTCCAGGAGTACTGTGGCAGCATGTAAAGCTAATGATATGTCTTCACTGTACAGCACAATATTGGGGAGATACCCGCAATAGCTGAGGCAGTTGAAGCAGCATGTTGGCTTCATGCCATGCCAATGTTGATTCATACTGTGGCTCGGACAGACATCAAGTTCTCTCAGCCTACATCCTCATGCTCACTGGGGTGTGCAGCCTCACAGCAAAATCTGGAAACGTGTGGGTCCCACATTAGGTCATTGTACCCTGCTTGGTGCCCTGGGAAGGGAACAGCAATGCCCTCGCCCCTGCCCCCTCACTAATGCTTCCCCTCCCTGTTTTGCAGACACCAGCCATGGCAATTACTCAGTCTATTCTGAGCAGCTATTCTCAGTGTGCATTTAGCTTTGCAGGTTGCCAAGAATTTGAAATCCAAAGACCTTTTGCTGTACTTGCACAAGAGTGTTTGTTGCAGAAACCCAGAGCAAGCACACCCACCATTTCAGCTTCAGCTGGATCATGAAATTGCAAACTGTGCTTTTAGACCTGAGAAGTGATGGATGAGACAGACTATTCTGATTAAAGTAATTTCAAGCTGCATCATCCCACACACACAGCCAGCACTGCCAATATAAAAACAAATGGTAAATGGAAATAAATGAAACAGTTGTAATTAAAACATCCACAGCAACAGCTAGGGACTTTCCGGAAATGTGAAACAGGATAATATTTTCTCTGAAGAAACTAATAAACAAGGACAGATAAAAGTTAGGGGATTCTTATACCTCGAAGGTCACCAGAAGTTATTTAATTAAAATATAAAGAAAAACAATTTTTCATAAACAGTGGGAAAGTTCTTAAACAACCACTGAATACAGCTGATGGTAAGCTACCCCTACAAAATTTTGCATCACATAGTGTAACTTTGAATAAATGGCTGAACTACTTTCATAGGAAAAAAACTGCAATTTGGGATCACAGGATAATTCTGTCTGGAATTATCAGAACGGAATAAAACCTAAAGAAAAAATTACTGCCTTTTTTGTGATTGATTTAGTAGTTTGAGGCACAGAAACATGTTACTGCTTTGTTAAGTTAAGAGCCCCTTCCCTTTGCTACAAAGGCAACACCGATAGCTGCTTGCCTAGTGGGTTCTGTCCCATTTCTCAGCTTATTTATCGTGAATGAGTTCAAATGAGGAGCATTTTAGGTCCTATTTTTTATTTGAATAAATTATAACTCATTATTTTGGAGCGTTTCAGCCTGGTTGTGTTTTCCATCCTTCTCCAGGACCCATGCAGTGACACACCACTCATCTCAGGGAGCTCCTTATTTTTACAGTCAGCTTTGTGCATCTTGCCTTATAGTACTCTGACACATGTGAATATCCACCAAAATGCATTTAACAGCTTTCCTCTCCTTGTATTTTCCTCTACCTTTTGTGGTCTATTCTTTTGGTCATTCCCTGACACGGGCGTTATCGACAGGCCAAGCAAAACTGTTTTGGCATCTTCCCGCTAAAATGTAAAGTTGCAAAGCACTTAGAAGTTTGAGTTTCCCAATTTAAGGAATGCCTTAAGTCAAAATGGTTATAAGAGAATGACTCTTGTCTTAAAGAAACCAAAATCATACTGCATTGTGTAGAAGTACTTGAAGAAAGGTATGGACACAAATCAACAAAACAATTAATTTGATCAGAATCTACTCAAGTATAATCTCTGATACAGTTTTTAAATGAAGTTTTATATGTATCTGAAATGCAAGTTTGTTTTGAACAGAGAAGTTTTAAGCAAGTATGGGAACAAGGCTGGGCACCTACACTGACTCTCAAATGCATTTTAAATCTGCTGTGTTTACAAGGTCAAACAGTTCTTACATAGGCAGTCTGGCAAAACCTGCCAGATAGCTGTCAAATTAGGTTTTTTTCTTTCTTTCTTTCTTTTTTTTCCCCCCATCTTCATTAATTAAGGTCCCCCAGGAGAGAAGGTTTCCATGTTTCAGCAGTACCAACTGTATCCTACTGTGGTTAAGCTGTTTAAACTACGCTGAAAACTGTGAAGTGGCTTGAGAGTTTTTGACTGGCTTCCTGATTGCAAAATAACATCAATTCTGGTCCCAAGTGCACTTGCAGGAGAAAAATGATTTGTTCTGAGCTCGTAGCTTACGGGTCTTGCCTACGTTATTGCAAGTAGAGCCAAGATCCACACTTAATGTGCTGCTGAAAAAAATATGAGCTGCCCTGAAGTTTTGTACAGTAATATATTGAAAATTGACATTTGAAGATGTGATCTCATCAGAGGAAATGAAAAAGATGGAATTACAGATAGGTCTTTCTGCATCAGTATTGTGATGCTAACAACTCTAAAAGACAGAAATAATTTATTTTGATTTCTAAAATATGCATAATTGACTTCATATACAGCCTGGATGCAAATTTACTGACACAGAAGACACCATTTCTGTTGTCATGAGCAAGAGAACAATTGCTCTTTAAATATAGTTAAAAGCCTCAGAGAAACTAGGTTAAATATTTAATGATTTTCCCTGTCTTCCTAAAGTGATGCTGATTATTTTTCAGATTCTGCAGCCTTCCAGCTTTGGGAGATGTTTATGCTGTGAGCATAATGTGTTCACACAAATATCTCATGACCACTGAGACTGAAATTTAAAATTATCAGGGTGGTGGGTTTCTTTCTAATTGTAATGACCACAATGCACGGGATGTGCATAATATCTGGCAACTATAATGTCTCTCTGTTCCCTGTATCCCCTTACTGGGTTTGCAGAAAACACTGCTTTTCAAAATACAAAATAAAATTTAAAAAAAGAGTGGCAGCTTTTAAAATATTTGTTAACCCTGTCTTTCTGCACATGCAGAGTGTTCTGTGGATAAAACCACAATAAATAATAAGATCATAATGTCTGGGGAGAGAGATGGGGGCTGAGGGAGAGGTAGATCACTGAAGAGGCAAGCTGGAAGGAAGAAATGAGATGATGTGTCATGGCTGCAGGTAGACAGCTGGTCCCTGGCCCATGCTGACAGTATCTCAGCAGGATGTGGCGAAATTGTTGGAGGTGACATGAGAAATCACTGAAGAAGACAGATGACAGTGGGAGAAACTGGCAAAAGTTAGGGGGAGCGCTGGGAGGGACGGCTGTATTTCTACGGCAGGGCTAAGGGGAAGGTGTGTGAGCAAGGACCAAACACACCTTTGGACTTCTGGGTGCATTGCACCTCTCAATTCCACCCAGGCCTGGGTATCCACTCCAGTAATGTTCTCCAAGGCTGAGGGTATCACAAATGGCAAAATTAAGGTGGGATGCAGCAAAACTGGGAGCAATGAGGAAAAAGTGATTAGAGGCAGGCTGTTTAGCTGGGCAGATAGGGGCAGGTGAAGAAAGGGATATAAAAGGGCAGCTAAAAAGATGATCAAGAAAATAAAAAGGAAAGGATAGGGAAAAGGAAGATAAGGGATACAAATGATATGATCTGAGTGGTCTGGAGGTACTCACAGAGCAGCCCGGCACTTGGTCACAGGCTCGCAGGACCATTCAGACTGGAATGGAGCTCACGGGGTCTCAGCCCAACCTCCTGCTCACAGTTCTGAGGTCAGACCTTGTTGCTGAGGGCTTTGTCCAGTTGGGTCTTGAAAACCTCCAAGAACTGATGAAACCAGGATGTTTAAACCACATCAGTTGTCTTGCCTACACCATGTCTCACCCCTGTTGCCATGGCCAGGAGGCTGGAAGCAATAGGACACTTTCCCCACAAGTCACAGGCAGCTCCAGGGGATGCATCGAGCATGGACCTCCCTTACCAAAGCTGTGCCAAACCCTCCAGAACTGTGTTTGGAATGTCCCAGATGGCTGTCTGAAAGCTCGTTATTCCTTCTCCCCTTCCTCACCCTCTCTCTGAGGTCATCCAAGGGATGTAGATATAGGGTAGGTTTTAGCCAGTGGCGAGTGACTGCGCAAGTCAGGGTCAACCAAAAATTTGTTCACAGCTCATTCCGCTTTAGCACTTTGCATCAATTCTTTCCTACAGAACTAAGGATAATGTACAAGAAAGTGGTTTTAATTAGGGTACAAGCCATTTATGCAAATCAGGCTGCCTATCCAATATTTCAATATTTAGTAACTTGTGACTAATTCTTAACTCATTAAAAATGCTGGTACTTAATCATTGAATCACTCAGTTCTCTGCACTCATCAAATTACTGAGGGCTGGGTAATTTACCAGGCCCCGTTTCCCT
>NW_010295914.1:12442-15492 GCF_000700745.2 Antrostomus carolinensis
AATCACTCTGGGGCCACAATACCAACACGTCTTCCTCAGGCATCAGACATTATGCCGTAACCACAGGAAACATCATTCCTGTAGCCATAAGACAGTAAAAAAAAAATGAAAGAGGTCAGCTAGTCTAGGTCCTGCTTCAAGGCCAGGGAAAATTACACCTAAAAAAAACCTGTCTAGCCTAAAGACCTTTGTCTGTGGCAGCTCCACAACCACCCATGCAGCCTCTTCCATTGCTTCCTATCCTTGCAATGTTACTGCAGCACTGTTGGACCTGCAATCCCCAAATGTCCTCTGATCCTTTCCTGTGCAGTGGCAGTACTCAGTGACTCCTGCCCAACTGTACCACCTTTCTTTTATCACCATGATAAAAGTGATCCCTATCTCAAGCTTCTCAAAATTTTTGAATTCTAACCTGGTTCCCCTGTGTTCACACCTTCTTGGATCCAAGCAAATCCATACAAGAGACGCCTTGAGCAAGGTGTGAGTTACCTGTTCTCTAATCTGGCATGAGCCACTAGTGAAGGTGTAGCTGGGCATTCTCATTGTCAGCCTCCCATGGGCACTCTGCTCCTACACTTCTGTTCCTCAGGGCATGCATCAATGGCTTTTCCTTTGTAGCTGGCTAGCTAGTAGTGTCAAATTTAATATCTCTGAAATCTTTTTCCCACTGCCAAATTTATTTGAAAATAGTCAATAATTTCAAAATTATTCAGGGGCAATAATACACACTTTAGGAAATAGTAAGAGCAAAAGATGGATTAATGCATTTTATGCTCACATTAAGTAAATAATTTCATCACTGGTTGAGCCCTTCAGCACCTATTTCTGCTATAATTTTAAAATCCTGACATAGGACAACTCTTAAAATAGTGACAGTCTCAGACCTGGAGAAGATATTTTCTAAATACTAAGAAAAGAACTGAAAGAGTTACTGGTTCCACCAGAAAATACACTATGATGCTCATCTTGCTTTAAGAGATCAGGGTTTTTTTTATCCAGAATAACAAACCTGGTGTGAAGGTGTATTTGGTGCACAACCTTAGTTTCTAATTTGAAAAAGTTGCTTTTGTTTTGTTAGGTTTTTTATGGTAAGGAGTCCTGTTGTTTGCACTTTGACTTCATACTATTCCAGATCAAATAAACTTCTGATTCTCTTTTCTTCCCCTCTCAAAGTGGCTGTTTGAAAGGAAGGGAGAAACAATTACTCTTACAGTGCGAGTACTTTAGATAGGTATAATAAGCTGCAGTTGACATATTTCATCACTAGAGGGAAATCCATTACAGTGCTCTTCTCAGTAATACTGGTAGGCACACTGTTGTCCAGAGCTGCAAAATGTGCAACAGACTTGAGTTTGGATGCAAAAGTTGTAGCAACCGAGTATGACAGAGGGAAGCCTGCTTTTCCCTTTCTCAGAAAGGCATCCAGGGGAATTGTCCCCAGTCTCATCACATCACACCAGAAAATAAGAAGGAAGAGGCTGGAGCACAAGTGTCCCCCAGGGAAAAAGAAAATCCCAAAGTGGGACAACTTGAGCAGTCCAATTGTCCGGCATCAGTGTCTCCAAGCCAAAACCAGGACAGAAAGCTATCTTCTCTGTGAAAACACAGGAACGGAGACAATGAAGCCTATTTGCACCACCAGCCCTCAAACCATGGACAATTGGAAGAAACAGCATCATTTTGGGACACTTGTAAAAACCACTTCCAGCTGCTCAACTAGCTAGTCTCCATATTACACCAGAGCTCATGTTGTTGTTGACCATCAAACAAGATATTGAAGACACCTTGTTCTGTCCAGTTTTAAAGGGCCTGAGATCAAAAAGCCAATTTGGAAATTAACGATCATAAATTAAAAGCATGGCAAGCAGAGAGCTAGGGTGCTGTGGAGGCAGATTTATTGCACTCTGCCTCATAGTCTTGATGTCACCTTACATATTCTTGTACCCGCTTCCCTGTCTGCTACGTGCACCGCGAGCTTTCAGGACACGAACATGCTGGATGTGTACATCCCTGTCCCACCACCCCAAGCCCACTGGCTGCCAGCCCTGATGCCTGGGGCAGCCACTGGCTCCAGCTCCTGCTGCACATCCCAACGCCAGCGCAGCACCCAGGAGAGCCCCCCACCCCGGACACTGCTCCAGCCCTCACATCACTGGGCGTGATCTGCCTCGCTAGGGGAAAGACAGAAATGAAAGAGAAATGCTAACGAGGGAGGAAACCTGATTTTCCATGCTGGCTCTTTGGGATTTTATAGTACATTTTATCTTTGACCTCATTTGGGTCAAAGAAAGTCAATGAGAGAATAGGAAAGGATTGCATGAGCCACTCTCATTTTGCATGACAGTTTGTCCCTTTCTAGTTTAAATGTTTCATTTCAAGCTAATGAGTTGAACATTTCTCCAGAAACACCATTTCATGCTGTTTTTATGGTGACCTTCGGTGGCAAAGCGCTACAGAAATCGGTATTTGCACGTGTAGCTAGCATTAATTAAGCTTCTTTTAATCAAAACTCGTGTTAAATGAAACATTGTTGCCATGATTCAATTCCTACTACTTTTATTTTCCTTCTTTAAATAGTGTTATGCTCCTTACCATTCAAATATTGCAACTAAATATTAGGAAATTTTAAAGCTTGAACTTCATGCTATGAATAAAATAAATAAATAAGAGATTTCTGAGTGCTTTCTTGATAGACAGATCCTCACTTTGCCATCCATGCTTTCTGATTTTTTGTTTTTCTCTCCACTGCAGTGGTGTACACTACCAACTACTTTGCTGCTTTGGTGTCCTACGCACAGGTGCTGAAAGAGGGAGTAAATCTTTGGACTGACACAGGGTTAGGTTAACTTATACTGTCAACATCCTAAGCTCTGATCAGACTTCTATATCATTTCCCAATTATGTTGTTCTTTTAACTCACTGCAAAGCAATTTTCACCTTCTTACACAACTCTCTTTGAATGCAGATGAGCATAGATTACACAATTTTCTGGCTTCACAGATGAAGTGCTGTGCCTAGATAACAGCAGCTGGCACAGGAAGGAAGATGAA
>NW_010295914.1:15533-30412 GCF_000700745.2 Antrostomus carolinensis
AACGGGTTTATCAGTGAAGGCTGATAAAACAGGCTGGTGGAGACACCAACAATCTACCTCCACTCCCTTAGGCCTCCGCCTCCATGTTGTTGCTGCAGGTTACTTTGCTGTGCAGACAGGCAGGTTGCTACAACTTTTGCATCCAAACTCATGTCTGTTGCACATCTTGCAGCTCTAGGGAATAGGTTTGCCTGTTTTGGAGCTAGAAATGCCAAAACACCCAGGATCCAAGCCTGTTTCTAGATTATTTTCCTCTAAGAAACAAATATCTTGAGAAAAAGAAATTAAACTTGCAGAAATCTATAAATAGGAGCCCTGACTCACATGGGTTGGTTGTCCTGTAGCTGATTTTCCATACTTACATGCTTTAGAAGAGCGAGATAAATGACAATCATTTTCTTTACTCACTGATTTAGCCAGAACGCCTTATGACAAATTTCATACTGATGTTTTCAGGCAAAATTATATCCTTAGGCTGGAGCCAAGGAGTAACTCTTTCGATACTTGTTTGCATACACATATATACACAGATGCAGAGAAACTCGTAGAAATACCTCCAGCCGAAGGACCCTCCTGATCTCATCTGGTCTGATCCCTGCTAAAAGCAGGGCCAACCTTGAAGTTAGATTCAACGTTGAAATTAGATTGGATTGCTCAGGGTCATGTCTAGTCAAGTTCTGATTATCTCCAAGGATGGAGATATATGCTCTTTCCATAATAAACAAGTGGTTTAGATCCAGAGCACAGGCAGCTCAAGGACTTAACCTTTTGGAGTTTATCTGCAAAATAAATTAAGAACACTAATGGAAGGGATCATGTGAAAGCAAAACACTTCATCCCATTCACTAAACTGAGATCTGGTCTTGGATTATAATGTACTGTTCTGTGATTAATTTCACTTTTCCATTCCCAGTGTTTTACTCTCACCCTAATTACATAAAAATCATGGGTATTTTTTCCCTTAGGAGAATAAAAATAATTACATTATATACAGGTATGCAATTTAAAATTAAAATTGTATAAAGATCACAGGATCATTTCGGTTGGAAAAGACCTTTAAGATAAATGAGTCTGACTGTAAACCTAACACGGCCAAGTCCACCCCTAAACCAAGTCCCCAGGCACCACATCTACATGTCTTTTAAATACCTCTAGGGATGGTAACTCAACACAGGCTCTGAAAAACTTCCTCTACTGATTAGTAGACTTCTGGCAATCAAACAGTTCAAAGTTTTACTGGCAGGACTGAAATCTTTTGCTCTTTTTCGATGATGAGCCTTTTCAAAGAGCTGTAAAAGTAATTAGTTAGGCTTTTTAATAAATTGCCTGGGGAAAAAATATTTCCTTTTCACCAGCTGAGAGCTGTCAGTAAGCAAAATAATAAAATCAATTGGCAAAAAAAGGTTAATTTAATGGTAAGTTTCAAAATGTTGTGGCATTTGATGTATTCCACATTTATTTTGAAAGGCTATGTAAAATGTTTATATTTTGAATTATAAAATTTAATTGCTTAAAAATATGAATTGTTTTGGAAAAAGGTAGCACGGACAATGTTTTAAATACACAAATTATTTAATAGCTACATGAAATTTTTTAGCTAGATAGGGACTCAGGTAAAATACACAACCAGACTAGAAAACAAAGTCATTTCAGATGTTCTTGACCCTGCTGAAGGTCTCTCTTCATCCCCAAAGGCTGCTGAGCCCATCCCTGTCTCTGTTCTTCATCCATCACAGTCATGGCCACTGCAAACCTCCCCCTTCTGAAGATGGGCTTATACTAATATGCTGGTTCGTAAACTGGTATATATGCCAGGAACAGAGCTGCAACCTCCAGCAGAGTGGGCCTAAATTAATGTCTCTCAGAGCAATTAGGCTCAGAAGCACACAACATTAGAACATTCGTCCTCAAAGGAGGAAGAGACTCCAGATTCCTTCTCCCTTTACCTGCCCCTCATTTCTTAGAAGAAAAGTTTAGGCCCACCTGTGTAGTGTGCTCAGCCTCAGCCTCCCCATGTTCTCAGAGAAAACCAAAGCCATTCCGCCCAGATGAAGCCCTTGGGGACTTTAAGCAGAAGGACATCTATGGTTCACATGACCATAGTGCCAATTTGCTAAGCCTGGTTAATACTGTGACATCTCTGGATACACATAGGGAGGCTACAGTAGTCACTGGGGAAACTTAAGTCAGTGTCCTGGTTTTTAGCTGGAACAGAGCTGGGTTTCTTTTTCAGTAGTTAGAATTATGCTGCATTCTGCTTTCAGCCTGGGACTTGTTATGAGAGAGACACTGATAACACACCAGTGTTTGCATTTTTTTCACTGGAAGTGAAGGACTTTGTGTTCTGTTAGTCTACAAGCACAAGATTTAGGGGGGTGAGGAATATTTGAATTAATAAGCTAAACTGGCATTTGGATATGCCAATGGGATATTCCATATCATATCACGTCATGTTCAGTATATTATTGAGGGTCTCTTTCTCTTTTATCTCTCTCTGGCTTTTGCTCGGGCTCTCACTCTTCTGGGATTGCAGTTTTGGTTCAGGATTGTTGCTCCTCTGGGATCATTGTCTGGGAACAGGCCGGGCTCGGTCAGCGGGTGGTGAGCAGTTGCACTGTGTATCATTCATTTGTATATTTTGTTACTGTTATCATTATCATTACTATTTTACTATTAGTATTATTTTAAGTTTTCTTTTATTTCTAGTATTTAACTGTTCTTATCTCAACCTACAAGCCTCCTTATCCTTGCCCCCCCCAGTCCTCTCCTCTGTCCCCTGGGGGTGGGGGGGAAGTGGGTGAACAGCTGTGTTGGCTGCTAGCCAAGGGCTAGCCCAGTGAAACTATCACAGTCATTTTGAAACATTATTTTGTGGATACTAAGAGACTCCAGAGTTAAGCAACACCCAGGTATGGTTTTGAGGACCTTTAGTTTTGGACAATGGGAAATACTTTCTTCTGGGTTCTGATACCATCAGCAATAGCACATCAGCAGCAGGAAACAAAATAGGATCAAGGCACAGGTCCCCACTGCATTGACCTAGCCCAGGCAACTCCACACTGCTAAGGGGTTGTTGTGGTTTAACCCCAGCTGGCAACGAAACATCACACAGCTGCTCGCTTGCTTCCCTCCAGTGGGATGGGGGAGAGAATCAGAAGAGTAAAAGTGAGAAAACTTGTGGGTTGAGATAAAGACAGGGTAATAGGTAAAGCAAAAGCCACGCATGCAAGTGAAGCAAAACAAGGAATCCATTTACTACTTCCCATCAGCAGGTCTTCAGCCATCTCCAGGAAAGCTGGGCTCCATCATGTGTAATGGTTACCTGGGAAAACAAATGCCATCACTCCAAACATCCCCACCTTCCTTCTTCTTCCCTCAGCTGTGTATGCTGAGCATGATGTCATATGGTATGGGATATCCCTTAGGTCAGTGGGGGGTCAGCTGTCCCAGCTGTGTCCCCTCTCAACTTCTTGTACACCCCCAGCCTCCTCGCTGGTGGGGTGGTCTGGGAAGCTGAGAAGTCCTTGACTTAGTGTAAGCACTGCTCGGCAACAACTAAAACATCAGTGGGTTGTCAGCATTCCTTTCATCC
Source organism: Antrostomus carolinensis (assembly GCF_000700745.2). Classification (NCBI taxonomy): domain Eukaryota; kingdom Metazoa; phylum Chordata; class Aves; order Caprimulgiformes; family Caprimulgidae; genus Antrostomus; species Antrostomus carolinensis. The sequence continues at coordinate 19,126 of NW_010295914.1, forward strand.
TAAATCCAAACCACAGTATTATACCAGTTACTAGGAAGAAAATTTACTCTATGCCAGCTGAAAACAGAACATCCAGACTTAGAACTCAAAAATAAATAACAATAACAATATACATATTAGAAAATTATGTCTTAAATGTTTATTTTACTCCCCTAACTTCTCACTTCTTTAACTGAAACCTGTAATTAACTCTAAGTACCAATTATCCAAGGGAACTCCTATCAGCTAAAGAGGAAAATCAAGCTGTGACACGTTCGACAAAACTGGGCATTTTTCCTGAATGCAAGACTTACCTCTATAATTGGATCACTGAAAAAACCTACTCCTGCAAAGTCCAATCGAACCGTACCTATTAGTAGGAAAAAAGGTGCTTTGCAAGCCCACAATGCACAAATGCTAACCTGAGCCCTGGACAACAGGCCTTTTGAAGGTGGAAACTTAAAAAAATTCCCCTCAGATCATCCCAGCACACACCCATAGCTTGGTGTAGCTGCCCTTTACAGCACTCTGCTCCACTGGAGAAAAGGCCAATAGTTCTAGAAGAGACTCAGAGGAGCAGCCCCATGAGTTAGCCTGAACTCACAGTAGCTCGATAGCCATTTTTTTTAAAAAGCAATCAGCATGTGTCAGAAGCACTATCAAACCTCATTTCAGAAAACCTGGAGTCTGAAACATACAGCAATAAACTCAAAGCTTCCTCAGACCTCAACCCAGAGCCCTAATAGAAAAACTATTTCTACCTGCATCATCCCCCCTCTCTCCCCCCCAAGCTGTCAGACCCCAAATCAAACCCCCAAATAAATCTTACGTATTCTAAATGGCTCCAAAACATAAACACCCTCCAAAATATTCCCCACTTAGAAATCAGGCTAATTAAGGAATGAGACTAGGAATAAAGTTAGAAATACAAGTTACCAAAACAATAAGCAAGATTGTTATATGAATGAATCCTTCCCTCCTGACCACCAGTATTAAAAATTAGCATCTGCAAAAACTTGGCCACCAAACCCATAAAGGATCCCATGCTTCTTTGCAAAGTTGACAGGGCAAGGGGATCCCAGCACGTAACCCATGTTGTACTTAGGCCAAAACAGAGAGAAAAGAGCCTCCTCTGGTATTGCCAAACCAAAATTCACCGTGCTACCTCTGACCAAGGTCACCATTTTTCCAAACACTTCCAGCCCTCTCTGCCTTTCTTTGAGGCCACCATGAGTTGGTGGCTCCTGACACAGGATAGCCAAAGGCACTGGGGCTTTAGGCATGGACCTCAGTCCAAGGCAAAGGTATGGTTTCAGGCAGGGTTCCCACCACCGTGGGAGGCCACTGCCCCAGTGCCAAGGACAGGACGAGGGATGAGGATACAGTGCCATAACCCAAGGGGGCTGAGAAGGCATCAGAGGTTGCCTGGCAGGCTGATACCTACACAGGTCTCTGGAGAAGCCTGAACTTGTTTTCTTGTGAGGACTCCCACACCAGCACCCCGTCCCCTGGGGGATGGTCATGCTGGGTCACGGGCTCATCTTGAGGGTAAGGTGAAAGCCCAAGAAGAATTTCAAGGCCACATGCATGTAGGGTCATGGACTCCAGGTGGGGTTTCAGACTCTGTGAAGCCCAACACAGAAAGACGGCAAGGGCTCACTAGGCTGAACTGAGGGCTACTCTCCATGTTTGGCACCACGATGTTTCAGCACTTGAGGCTACACAGGATGCCTAGACCAGAATTAGGTTTGGGATAACTTTTCAGGACAGCATGAATACCCAGGTTTAAAAAAATGGGTTGTCCAGGACATACTGCGGGCTGCAGCCTTGTGAAGACAGCACAGCTGTTGCAAGTAACAGGACACAGGGTTTGCTTTCACTTTGCAAAGCCTCAGAACAGAGGTTTATCAGTCGTGCTTTGACTGAATATTTGTCTAGACCTGCTCAAAGCTTTCCTCTTATTTGGTTTGGTTTGTTGCTGTCATTTTTCTAAGGACCAGGTAGCTACACCTAACTTGCTTTTCACATCTTCCTACAGTATAACCATAGCTTTTATACAGAGAATAGTAACACACAGCTGTTCTGCGTAGCATGAAATATTTATGACCTTAGCAGAATGATGTGATGAAGGCCTGGTGTGAGCGAGGAGGCCCTGAAGGCGGGCACCCAAGAGGTGGTATAGAGGAGTACAGGCATAGAATGATGGAGATGGGACATGGGCTAGTGCCAAGGGCTGCAGGGCAATAACCCACACACCAGTGGTCAGTGAGAGAAGTACAGACCTGGGAGCTGAACAAAACTCATCATAGGAGTAATAAAAAGTAACAAAAAGAATAAAGAACAAGTTTCTAACATAGGTAAAATGTACCACATACAGTAAATTCAGATGTAACAGAATTGCAGACCAATGAAGAAAGAATAAAACACAAAAGGTGTTGGGAAACATGAATATGATCTTAAATGGATCCTAGAGGAGGAGGAAAGAAACCATCACCACCATACTCATCCCATCAGAGTACTCAGGACGCTGTCGCCTCGCCATACCTGTTCCCCCAGGCTGAAGACATTGACCCAGAGGAGCAGTGGATGGGTGAGCAGGAAAAAAAAAAAAAGAGGTGGAGCCTGGACAGTGCATGCATAACAATTTTGACTGTATTACTATTACAGAGGCTTTCCATAAATAGTATTATTCCAATTTTTTTTCCTCCTTCCTGTTTTGAAAAGCAAACAAAAACCCCCAATCTGCAGAGTAATAATTTTTTATTAGACTGCTAAGACTTCAGTGATACTAACACTAAATTCTCAGTGTCCCCTTCCCTCCCCCCATAAGATGATTTTGAATGCCATAAGGCTGGTATAAGCACATATGTATTTAGGTGAAGGGCAGCAAGGGTTGCCAGACTCTGGCTAAGGCTGGAGTCAGAGTTTGGTTTAAGGTGGGGTTCATAGCTCAGGTTTGAAAGGCTTTTCCAGAAAGCATAGAGCCCAGGCTTGAAAAGGTCTGTCAGCTGTGGCTAAACTAAACCAATGTCGTTCCCTGCAATCCCTGCACATCTGCAGCTGCATTTTTGCAGGCATTCCTAACCTAACTCCAATGAAAGCATCGGTCCTTGCTCAGCAACCCTGCGCAGAGGCAGAGCTCAGCGACCCACGCAGGCATCAGCTGACAGCTTAACCTGTCACCACCTTTTTTAACCTATCACAGGGGCCTTGGTGTATCCCAAATCCCAGCTGCAGCCAGGTTGTGGGCGAGGATGGTGGCTCAGACTTGCATACACCCGTGAGTAGGAGCAGGCTGGAGGTGAGTCTAGCTGGTACTGCCAGCACCCCTGAAGCCGCCCCTGCTGCTGCTGCCCCAGTCTTGGGGCTTGAAACTTGGCAAAGGGTCATGCTGCGCCAACAGGCAGGGAAAAGGAGTGAGGCTGCCCATGGACAGCCCAAATCAGTTCACCGTCCCCAAGACAATCTCACCTTTCCCTTGGGCTTCCTGCTCTCTGGTGCCTCTGGACTTGGTTTAGGTCTTGGGGAATGCATTACTCTCAACATTTTTCCTTCCGGTTTGGATACTGGACCATGACAATGGCACTTAAGCAACAGAAATAGTTAATTAAGCAACAAACCTCTGAATGGAGCTGTCATGCAACAGGGTCAATTTAACTCTCTTGCCTTGGACTCTGTCCTGGGACTGTTGCCTCCACACAGTCCAGAAGGACACAGTCAAAGTTCAAGTAAACAAAACATTGGTCTGCTTGGGCAACTGGGAAGAAGACAAAAGATAAATTAAACTGCCTGGATAATCATAAAAAGATTGATTGCTGTTACTAGTGTAGGGCAACGGTAGAGAGAGGGTAAAAGGTGTATCCAAGTTTTGCAGTGACAAAAGGTAGAAAAAACATCACGGTCAAAGCCTTTCCCACTTATATTTCTATGAAAATCACTGTACCCGTAGACACTGAGTTAAAAAATTTAGTGAAGGAATAGGAAGGCAAAGCTTTTTATCATTTCCCCTGTTTTTTTGAAAGGAATCAAAACCAAATGTAAAGACCTTGCTTACTTAAAAAAAAAAAAAATCACCTCATATTCTTTTCTGTTTATACACTTAGAATTTACAAATAATTTACTAAGACCAAGAAATATTTTGACCAATCATTACACTGAAAAAAAAAAAAAAGACCTTAAGGGTTTTTTCCATATTCTTTCAGATTTGAATGTTTTAGCAAATGGTAATTTTTATAGAAGAAAAGACAACACTACTCTCATTCAGGATGTCATCTTCGTTGTGTCTTCCCAGTTAAGCTCACAGCCTGACATAACTATACTTCTCATCACCATAGAAATGTTTTTTGACAGTTAATCAACTTAAGATTCCTGCAAGTATCCCAGCATATGCTATTCCCTTAGTGCAACTTTATGATGCCTTGCTTCTAAGGTCACTGAATTTCATTAACATGCACTTGCATGACACAGCTGAACCTGGCACACCTTCAAATAAAATCCTCTCGCAACACCCCAGAGAAATGTTTGCTCTGAGAGCTTAGCAGTCTTCAGAGGTGCCTGTGAAATGAGTCTTGCAAATAAAACCATAATAACAGAAAATAAAGAATTATGGAAACACAATAGGCAGCCCTAAAACATCATCTTTATGACCCAATCCTCTACAGCAGAACATTTGTTAAAAAGCCCTCAGCTGTAGCTAACTAAACCCTTGGCCACAGAGGGAGTCAGCAAGTGCCTTCAGCCCACGCGCCAGCGCTGGCAAGCATTGGGAAAACACACATGAATACAAAATCTTCTTTTCTGTAGCGGGTGTGCAGCATTTCTTCCTCCTCTGAACCCTGAGTACTTAAAAAAAATAAAATCCACTAAGAATGAGGGAATCATGCAAAAACTCCCCTGGGCACAGACCAAGGTCCTCAACAGCTCAGAGCCCTCTTGTTTCAGCAAGGTCAGCGGGAGTTACCCTGAACTTACAGTAAGTCACATTTGGCCCAATGTTTTTTTGAAAGGAACTGAGTTTTCTTCTGCCTCTGCCTAACTTTCAGCTAAAGGCACAGTAAAACTAGGGGAGTGGGACTGAGCAGGGTATTTATAGCAATTCCCCAGCTGCCCCTGCCTGTGGCATGCTCTGTACCACCCACACTGGGGAGGAGAAAGCTTTGAAGGAAGAAGAGACAGCAGTAGTGCTTACAAAAGCCAGGTAACCCCATATGGCACATACTTCTGTAATTTTATCTGGACAAGGAAAAAAATTAATAGATCATCTCAGCCTGTTGGAAAACCTTTTGTTCCTTACTGGTCATGTTGTCTGGCAACAGAGCAACTCTGTCTTTGGGCTGAGACCTGAGTCTCAGCTGTATTTTGGCAGAGCTACAAAATCCTGACACAGGTTTTGCTGCACAGAAGGTGGCATTAAGGACTCAAGAAAGAAGGTGGAAGAGAGCTATTAGTTCTTAGGTAAAAAATCTGAACAAAAGTTTTCAAAAAGAAAATGATTTTTCAGTGTTCAGTTCTCACAATAAGCACATAAGCTTTGAGAACAATTGGGTTTTTTTTAATGAGACCTTTCTTTTTTTAGTTGTTACCATATACCTACATATATGCAGCTAGATAAACAATTAGGAAGATATCTAGACCCTTTCAGCAGCACAGAACAATAATCCAACTAGTTTTTGGCGTTAAGCAATCTTAAGATTTACCTCAGTAAATCTGTTTACTTTGCTCAAATGTTTCTAAGAAATACTGTGTCTCCTTCATGGTTGTGCCTCTGAGAAATGCAGCTATCTCGGCACTAGGTTGCAGGAGGCTCGGATTTATAGATGGAACAAGTAGGTGAAGGTGGCCTTGTTTTACCAGCACAAGCCCTCTCTTGAATGTAGCTTCACTGGTACAAAGCATCTTTAAACTGAGGCAACAGTGCCCATTTTAGCTGGATTGGCCTGGTCAATGCAACAAAGCACTGCCGAAATACTCCGGAGTGCAGTGGCGTAGCAGAGCACAGGAGCTGCAATGTGCAAGGAGCAGGGCAGGAAGACTGTCAGTACCCAAAAATAACTCTGGAAATCATTTGGTTTTGAAAATCAGCACCAGTTAATTGTTACAGGACACTCAGAAGGTGTCATAAGAAAGCAGCTCTTACTTATTGAGAAGGAGTTTTCAAATCCCTATGCTCTTTGATGCTCACTGCCTGGAGCAAACTGTACTTTTATTTTACCCATTAAAACTTGTTAGATTTGCACTTACCTTCCTTATTCTTTTCTATTGCCAACAATTTAAAGAGCCCTGATGAGTCCCATATACTATTTCTATTTTACTATGATACTCCCAATCTCTGAACTGTTTGTTGATGCAGCAACTCACAATATCATTAGAAACTGGAGGAACTTTTGGATGCAACATTCAGTATCTGAAGTACTGCAATTAAAAAAAAATGTAATATGTGGGTGAACTTATCTTTTGGAGTGGAAATCAAATCAGGTTGTGAAGTCATTGAATGTACCCTATGAAATGTTTATTATAGAGAAAAGATGAAATGCCTGCACTCTGGCTTGGGCACATAAATTGCAATAATAGGACTCAAACTATTTCATGAAATGGAGAAATCAGGAGGAGGATGATTGGTTAACCAGAGTTTACAGTATATATTTCACTAATGTCTTAGCCATTGAAACAAAAGCCACTAAAACTTGTTTTGATACTACTTTATATTGTTTATAGTGCAATACATTGATAAAGATGACACCTATTTTGTAATACTCATAGGAGACAAAATTTGTCTTAGGCTGAGCAGCTGCTTGAATGGATTTGTGGTCTGGCGCAGTTGACGTGCAACAAGATGCTAAAAAATACATTTGCCTAACATGTTTCTGGAAGAAGGCTATCTTATTCCACAGCATTTTGGCAGCACTTTGTTGCATAGACTGGATTGATCCCTCTAAGATAGACACTGTTGCCTCAGTTTAAAGTTTATTTCAAGTTTTAAATTTAAAAAAATAAAGTATTTTTATGATACAGCAATCTAATTTCTGTGGAAATCCTAATTTCTTCATGACATTCCTGGTCACTAAGCTCCAAAGGTAACATCATGGCCAGGATACGATCAATGAATCCTAAAACTCCTAACACTTTTATGATGCTTTAAAAACCTAGAAGTACTTTTTTATTGCATTAATAAAACAAGTATTAAGGAAAATTTAGCCTTCTTCTAATAGCATTGTATGAGTGGATTCAAAATGAGACTATTAAGGAAAGGTTTACCCAAAAGATAGAATGACTAGAGTACAGTGCACCAGAAGAAACGGCACAAGCTGAGTGACATATGTGCTCCCCCCCTGCTTACTGTTAGGTAACACTCAGACATAGCACGACAGACAACCGCAGTCCATCACAACATTCACACACGGCATCTCATTCCGTGCTCAGTTTTAAGACAAAGGTTGCAGCCTTAATTCATTCAATATGTCAGCTTTTTAATTGTTCTGGTAGTTTATATAGTAAATTAAAAAAATCTAACAGACATACAAATTTGTATTTAAGGGAATTTAGACTCATCTGCTTGCCTGCAAGCCCCATTACTAATAACCTTTTCATCAGTGTTATTAGAACTACTAAGTGATAAGATCTGTTTCATTAGAACCACTCCAAACAAGATCAGAGTCTATTTGTATTAGGTATTTTATACATGACAGTCAAGTCCCTGCACCAATGGGTTTTTTTGATTTTTAAAGTACAAAAATAATGTAGCTTGGTGATTAGTTATTAATGTTAACCCTATGTTTGTTTGGGGTTTTTATTCAAATTAGCTGTTAGAAGTAAGAAGGCCATCTATTTTTAAGGGATTCATAATGAGTTCATGCCAACTTCAAGAACAAACTAGGTTCCCACATGGAAGCTTGGAACAAGTCTGGAGCTGTATTCTCATGCTTCACGCAAACCAAAGCAAGGCCCAGCAGAAACCAGTAAGGTCACGCCTACAGGAATGATGCAGACACATCCAAGCTTGCTCTAAACTAGGCCAGAGTTCACCCAGGCTGTAAAACTTCGTCCAAGGACCAGGATAAATATCCAAGCAGCTCATCTGTTCCAGTATGCAAAACAATGCTGGATTCATAGCGGAGAGAAGAGAGTAGGACTCTCTAGCTCAGCAATTAGAGCATAGAGCTCAGAAAGAAAATCCTGTATTAGAGTCCTTGCTTCACAGGCTGTTTCTCTTTTCTCCAGCAACTCTTCCTGCTCTCTCACCTGCTGACACTTGTTTGCAGACACCAACTTACTGTATGAAAAAGCATAATTTGTTGTCCACAGTCTGATCCTGTTGATGTGTGTTGTATGTAATGTGAGACACCATCTGGATCAAGACTCTCATGGGACCTTGAGGCAGGAAGGTCTTGTTTGGTCAGACTTGTACATCTACTAGATGTTGAGCTTAAGCATGTGATCGTATGTCTTCAGCAAAGGTGCCATAAATGATCTTGCATGCAACTAAGACTAAGAGCAGCCCACCACCAGTAGCTGCCTGGGAGTAGCTAGTTAGCTTTAAATCTACATACCCTGGCTCATACTCTAGTAACTTGTTCACCCATAACCTCAGGTCTGAAGATCTCCTCACCATGACAACAAAGTATATAATAACCTGTGTTACTTCAATGTCTTTGTTACTTCAAAAGGGTCAAAAAGTAGTTCTACAGAATCACCTAAAAATAAAACAAGGTTTTCTCATTCTAACCCCAGAAGCTGTGACTGCTCAAATACCAACTTCCCTTTATTATTCATAAATTGCTTGTCCCTCTCAGAATGAGGGAGAGAATGTTACCCACTGCAACACTGTTCTGAAAATTGATCCAAATAAACACAGGTTGGGAATCCATTCGGTTTACAAATGAAAGGACATCTTTGCTTGTTTCCAGCTACCAGCCCACCACTCTGTGGGCTTCTAAGCAGCAGGCAAGGCTCTTCTTTCATGTCCACCTTCAATGCCTAAATAGACAACACAACAATCATGCTCTTACAGATATCCCCGCATGCCATGTTAAGACCTGATGAAGGACACTAAAAGCATCAACTGGCTTCAGAAATCTGACAACTGAATGTGACAGAACGATTTTTCCTTATTTTCAAGACATCATTTAGGAAAACACTCCCCTTGCTTGGTTTACCTTTTCTCTCGAACCACCCCCTCCTAGACCATGAAGCAGTTTCTAGACAACATTTGATTTAAAGATACATTTTTCCACAGCTGACAGGTGAAAACCTTGTAATTTCAAATACAAGGCCACATTTATCCAGGAACAGTCAAAATCTATTCCTTATACATGAGAGACTGCAGTGCAATTAAGTCCATTCTGAGCTTTGTTTTAGCAACTATCAATATAGACCAGTAGTCATGTTGTACGTCCCCAACTTTAGACAGCATGCAAAGTGTCAAGGATTGTTTTACGCACTCTTACATGTAAGAAATTCAAGAACAAGTCTAACTAGTTTTCAGAAAGGACAGAAAATCCAGCATTAATCATCTACCGAGATCCAATGTTCCAACATTTCTCATTATGTGCTTGTCTGCCCACCTACTTATAAGCCAGGTCATTCAAAACTTGAAATATTTCAACATATAAAGAATTAATCATGAGAAGGAATGTAACGTAGTATGAAAGGAAAGTAAAATTCAAATATGTGATCCATTAGTTGCTAACTTTACCTCAGATCTGGTCAGAGGTTATAGCTAAACATACCTGAGCACGAGCTTCCTCCTGCTACTTGTTCCTTCTATGCTGTTTCTGAAATCCTTTCTATATTCAGGAGAAAATGCTGTAATACTACTAATGTTCTACATGTTTTGTATGACACTGATAAAGCTCATTCATTCTCACCGAGTTTCACTTAATAATCTTCATTGCCACCCTTGCAGAAAATACAGTAACAGTTTTGCTCAAAATGGACAAGAGTTTATAAGCATTCATTTACTCTCAGTAGTCTCACATTCAGAAAATAAAAATAGCATCTTCCCATTTTTTTTGCCTCTGAAGAAAATTTGTGATCAGCTTCCATTTGCCTAGCTTTTACCCCTTGACAGTTTCTCTCTAGCCTTCTGCAAAATCCTGACTGCAGCACAGCATTCAGAACTAGAGAAAGGCATTAGACCAGTGTGCCAAAGCAAGCCAGACAGAGGAGGGGACAAGCACACCATTTTTTCCTCATCATAGCAGAGAGAACAAGTGAACAAGTTGTGCTGGCTTTACTCCACAGACACAAGAGGAAGCCAAGGCTGTCTCCATTTAAGGGAGCTCTCTGCCACTATGCATTCTTGTAAACGAGAGGATAGGCAAATTAAGGACAAAAATACGATGCTCAAATAATTTTAAGCCAGCATAAACACTGGGAAGTTGTATGAGTAGACAACATAAAACAACATCTGATTTAAAGCACTGACCCCCAGAATCAGTCTCTTCAAACAAAATTAGTATTAAAGCTAATTACCAGGGAATTAGAGCAAATACCTTCAGATTGGATCTGGTGAGAAAGGAGTTTGTCCCAAGAAGAAAGCAGACTGTCCATTCTTTTCTTTTTGCTGTCATACTGTGAAAACATTGGCTACTCCTAATTCACTTGACTAGTTTTAAATAGCACAGTCATTCCTTCCTCACCACAGCCATATACCTTTTCTCTCCCTTTCATATTCATAATCCAAAGCTAAAGTCACATAAAAACTCCTGTATGATCCCCTATGGAAAGCAGCTCTAACCTTACAGTATTAAAAAGGAAAACTATAAGCCTGATCATTTTTTTAGTTTACAGTTTTATCAGTTTACAAAATCAGTTTACATTTAAAAACCTGAAACAGTCCATCTCTGAGGAACACCTTACATCAGCACTGGTGGAAGGCAATATGAACAGACTAACTACAGGGAATGGGCTGTGTACGTCTACCTTAGCATTTCCAGTTGTATCAGTTTTTGAAGCATTGCCTATTCATCTCCACTCACCGCACTTCTGGTTCACACTGAGGAAATTCCCTGCACGTGCCAGCTCAACTGCTTTTAGATGGGACTGAGCTTGGACAGGTACTCCAAGGATCGCAAAAATAAACATCCAGAATCTGGGACCCAAACAGAGCTATACCATACTAAAACTCCCAAAACACACACAGCATGGAAAAGGCCTTCTGCAGCAAGTGTTTTGCCTTATGGATCCACTTTGATTGCACTACCCTGTCTGCTGATGTGGACATAATGATCCCAGTCTGAAATTCTTGGAAAAAAATTAATAATAATAATTAAAAGTTTAAGCTTTCTAAAGCTGCTATTCCCCCCCCCCC
>NW_010295914.1:30451-45016 GCF_000700745.2 Antrostomus carolinensis
AACACTAACAGAAAATTCATTACTTGAAACTTGATTTATGAGTCTAAATAACAACTCAAGAGTTAATATATCCTTTTTAAAGGTTACCTGTAAAAAAAGAGTCAATAAAGCCTGAGTTTTTAAACTCCAATTCACCTCATTCTGAAGAAAAACTAGGGCAAAACCAGGACAAAATAAGTTAGTGCTAGACACAATCCCAAACACCATCATTCAGACTGCAGGTTAACGTTTTCAAGGTAAAGAAGTTGATGGGATCTACTGTAAGTGCATGTCTGTAAACCAAATCTGACAGAACACATGAACACAAATGTAAGAGATACTGAACACTTTCACAGTTGAAGTTATACGAGACATCCTTATTTGCTATAAAAGTAAAGCAATTCCCACAAAAGGAATCCCACAATAAGGAATTATTGTCAGTACGTATTGACATGTTCCTACATATGCACAAGACAACCCCCTGAAGTCACAGCACTTCCCCTCCCCCAATTTTTTATTTTTTAGCTCATGTTTACAGTATTAACTTTCAATTTCATTCAACTTGACACAGGGTCTAAACTGCATGCATCTTCCCTGGTGCTACCGAGAGGCAGCCTTTGGAGTAGTGTTTCAACTCCAGATGAACGTCGGGGAGGCAGAGCTCGCAGGGCCAAACCACTGCTAAGTCACTACTTGGTGCTGACATCACACTCTTGGAAACATTTCTCTAGGCTAACTGGTCCTTAGTGCACTTTCTCACTTTTTTACACACAGCTTCCCTTCCTAAGGGACATATCTTGACTTTCAAGATGCACCACCAAGCAGGTACTTCTGAGAAATGTCCCAATATGCAAGAGTATCCCTTCCAAGGCCTTCCAAAAATTTTTAAATTAATCAATATGAGCCAGCAAGAGTAAGCAATTAAACTTTTATTTATGATCATTTACATATGACTAAAAATGTTCACCACAAAATGCAAACTTTCAGTTATCTTGTATTTAGCAGTGAAAATAGTAATCTCTTCATAGTAAAGCACCAAGGAGCACATCACAGAACAGTCAGAAACAGATTCCATTTCTGCTTTTCCCTCACAATGTACACTACAACGTTGAAGATTTTATAAAAGTCTAAAAGTTCCAGAACAAATTCTAGAGTCACCTGAGTGCTTGGCAGGAACTGTATTATTATTTAGTAGCAATTACTTTTTTTCTGCCTTTTTTGAAAAAAAAAAAAAAAAAAAAAAAAAAGAAAGAAAAAAAAAGGCTACTTTTTACAAAACTGAGACAGACATAATTGGGCCAAACACTGGGTTTCATATTTCACCTGAATTTCTCAATGGGAGACAAACAGAATATTTGCTAATAGGAGTATCCAGAACAACTGTAAGAACAGATGTTAAGAGGAAAGTAAAAAAAAAAAAAAATCAGTTCATTATAACCTGGTTGGTAGGGCTTAATGGATTACAGGCACCTATAACCACTACTCCACTCAGCTTTTTCCATTACATTTAATTAGCATTTCATTCAAACATACTACATTTAAGAAGACAACATGATTTTTTAAGTTCAGTGAAGTTGTGTATATGGACAAATACATGTACACACTTTTGGTAGTCATTTAAAGCTATAAACTTATATGTCAAGAGAGGCCTATGGACTCCATTACAGATCAAAGAGAAATAACCAGAATCAGAGCGTTACAGACAAAGTGATATTCTAACACAGGAACCAATACAGTTATCAAATAATTCATTAAAGAATAAAATTGTTATACAAAAGAGAAATGCTGCCTTTCTATCACTTCAGAACAGCAGACAAGAAGGCAACATTAAGAAAAGTGCACAGCAGAAAAGAATTGTTCAGTTTTCTGAAAAAGTTTAATTTTTCTTCAGACATCAGGCTTTTGTCCAGAAACATACTGGGTTAGGATTGCTTATATTGTCTCCCAGATCAGTCTCTTCTTGCATTAGTTCTCAGTAAGGCGCTTACTCCGACATGTAGGAACGATACATCAGGGCCACGATAATCGCTGCTATGGCCGGGATCACCCAGTTGGACCATGAACTAGAAGGAAGTTTTGGAAACAGCAGAACAGCAGTTTAGGACAACCAGCATGTTTTTTTTTTAAAAAAAAAAAAAAAAGAAATTGTTTAAAGAAGTCCTTCCTCCCCACTCCAACAAATACTCCAAAGTAAGGGCGAGAGAACACCTGGGCTGGGTTGGCCAGTAATACTCTAACCAAGCAAAAAAGCTGGTGCTGTTAAGGCTTTGTACTAGAGCTTACAACAAGTTTGTTTACTAGACAAGAACAGGACTCAAGACATGTTTAAAGTTGCAGCATGCTGCCCAGAATATAATTCATTCAGAAGCCATTAAGTAGCAGCATCGCAAGATACTTGCAAGCACCCCAAGCTCCTTACTCAGAGGGGCATGGAACAGTCCTCCCAGGCTTCAGCAACAGGCAATTATCAGCAGGATACAACTTCATTAAGTTTGATTCAGTGGTGTTCCAAAGAGTTTCCCTGCCCCCACCCAGTTCTGACAGATTTTCTTTCTTATAGATGCAATCCTCTTATTTCCCTGGGATGCAACAGTTGTAGAAAATTTTTGAAGTGAGGCATCCACATCAGCAAAAAAGTCAGCAAAGGTATCAAGCATCTTCTATTCACCCGACAGCCTCCAGGAATTAAGACTTGTGCAACATAAACCATTTGATTTATTGATACATATCAATGCAAGAAAAAAAAAAACTAGCTAGTAAGCTAGCATGCTTATAAAGTAACACCTAGATGCCAACTTGGACTTCATATAGAACAGAAATTTTCATGCACCATCCTCTGACATCTAAGCTTCAGAAAAATAATCATGAGGCACTTCAAGTTTGATATCAGGTGTCATACTATACCTGGAATTAGACTGAACAGTGGTAATAAGAGTTTCCTGGAAAACAAAGCATAAGAAGATATTTGCATCAGGCAGACAGCCCTCGTCATCTTAACCAGTCCCTCTATTTCTCAACACTCATTAAGTGGGATTAATTTAAAAACAACTCAGTGCATTGCATTTGGAAAGCATTTTCTTAGAATTCCTGTAACAGACTGCTGTATTAGAAGCTAGCTAGAAGTTTCTGTAGTTAACATTGGATCAAAATTTATTAAAAAAAAAGATCACAAGGAATTTTGCTGCAAGTTTTCCATGAAACTAACGTCGACCTCAGGTTATAATGGAAAAGTTTTATTCGTCAAAGACACAAAGATCCTAAAATTTAACTGAAAAGACTCTGAATTAATACACAAATATATTTTATATTGAACCTACATGAAGAAAGCTACTAATTTACATCCACAAAGCTTATTAAACTCTGTTTTTTATTGTGGTGTTTCAGATTGCATAAGAATCAGTCAAATTAAAGTTGTTTCTGATATTGATTTGGACTTGATCAGTTTCTATAAAAAAGAAGCACTACAAGATCAAATCCCAGTTGGATACATGTGCAAAATTTATATGAAGACTTATTAATTTGAATACCACTAATTGCACATGGCCCTAAGTGCATTTAAAAGATCCAAGCATTAAAACTGTACTTAAATGTAGTGGTACAAAATCCATCACTGAAAAATTAATGCTTCAGTATCAGAATATCTGCAATTCATTTAAAGAGAAAAAGATTGCTAACATCCTCTCAGGTTCAAGCAGGATACTTTCACAAGCACCCAAATTATCACAGGTTTACACATGACAAATACCATGTTTGAAAGAGTAAGAGTCAGTGTTCACATCTATATTGGCTTTGTGAACATCTCCATGAAAAGTTAATCCCAAAGCCAAAGAGTATGGAACAGACTGTGCCCACACTGTCAAGGCCGACACCCTCTACAACAGACTTGCCACATTCAGGGCTGGGAGATGGTTCTCCCCCCACCAAGACAGTTAAGAAGAATATGGCCCAGCTCATCAAAATTTGTTTTTTAACAGTATGACACTGAGCATGTACCCTTAAGGTACTTTAAATACAGTGCAAGATGAGAAGGGCAAGGCCTTCTGACGGCTCCTAGAGAGCCGGGGTACAGGGCTTAACCTGCCACGCTACACACCCAGAGCGCAGTGCAAAGTGAAACTGTCTTATCAGCTACACCCACACGTCCTGCTGGAAGCAAGTGCTCCAGCTTCCCTCTGGCACGATGGAAAACACTTATAGCACAGACAACTATGACCAGCACTAAAACAAGAGAATAAGCCAGACAGGATTGTAGTAAAAAGTTGTTTGGATAAATCTTAACTCCCAACTGGTCACACTTTGGCCAAGCTAATATTCCAAGTACTTCAGTTTAGTAAGCTCCTGTGAGCTTAATCAAGGGATTGCACACTGCAACTTGCACTGGGCAGTACGTTTCTCAGTTACATTTACAGTTGCTGCTCTTACAGCTTAAGTGTAAATTGCCCTGAATTTCAGAAGAAATCTGAATAGCAGCTGTCGTTCTTGGCAGGAAGAAGCTCTGAATTCTGGTCACCACTCTATTTCTTATTTTTGTTAATATACTAGTTCCAGTCTTTAATTAATAATAAAATTATTAATTGTTATAGCAAACATTTCAGTGTACATATATTTTTTTTTTACTTTCTTTCCTTTAACTTATTCATATTATTGGAAAATCTTACAAAAGTGATTATTTCTTAAAAGTAATCTCTCAAACAGCAAGAGTAAGATCCTATTCCTATTACACTTAATTTAAAAATAATCTTCAACTATTTCCTATATGTACTGCTGTACTGTTAAACCAGCCCTGAGCAAACATCCTCTATACACACAACAAAGTTTACAAATTAATCCCTCATGCACTTGCTTCTTTAAGGTACATCTGAATTTTATGAGTCTGACAGTTGAGTGCTAACACAACTTTACTCTATTAAAGACAGGAAAAAAGTATTAGAAAATACTGCATTGACAGGACATTCATCAAAAAACACAGCAACAGTCAGGAAGTAAGTAGTATTTTCACCTTGAAGGGGGTTCACAATTGCAAATTAACTGATCTGTAGTACAGAAACTAAATGTGTCTACATTCTCTATCTACTAATGTTACCAATATATTAAGCATCACATTCCCCCCTCCCCACACTTAGTTTAATCCATTCTGTCTATAAACAGATTTTTTTTCTTAAACTGAATACTAGAAAGCCATTGACTGATTCTAGGCTCACTTTTTTACTATACTGTAATGCAATCACACTTAACCTCTTGGTTCAAACCCACACAAATTAAAGAAAATAACAGCTAACAGGAAGGATAAGATGAAGCCAGATCAACAGGTTTAAGAGCTGAAACACTCTGCTTAAATCAAGCTTAATTATTTTTGCCTCTAGGGGTATACCATTTACAGAGAGACACCGTCCCTAATGCCTAAAAGAAACAAAGCGGCATTTCAAGAAACACACTTACTGTTGGTTTCTGAAGCTTCCCTCTATCATCCTGCAAGAAAACAATAAAAAAACACTTAGACAAAACCCTAAAGCATTATTACAACATTTATCACTAAATTCAGTTTGCAATTGTATTCTGTTGCACCTATTTTTACCTAGGAAACAGACTTGCAAAAGAGCAGGTGTCAGTGTGTGCTTTTGAGCTACCATAAACAAGATCACTTCCTTAAATAATACTTCTCAATATAGAATAAAGAAGTGAAACCCAAATTTCCAACATATTTCTTGTGCCCATGTTTTTGCATTTCCTTTGTCTCTGAACAGTACACATAACCTTAGTTTATACACTGAATTCAATCATATTAAGTTTACTTCTACATAGTCTACTCATATTATTAGGCAAAGTCATCTAATTAGCTTTGTTTCAATGTCCAGTACAAAGGTCCCAAATTCTATGGATCTTTAACTCATTACATCTTAATTAAAATAGTCACATTTATTACACAAAAGCCCAACAGGATATAATCTTGACAGTGCTGTTATTTGTACATGAAACTATCAAGCTGTTTGTTTTGTATCAAGTGAAAGCAGGCACTTGTCAAACAAGGAAGAACTGCACTGGTAGCCAGGTTAAGAACAACTTTACTGGCATCAACTGCCATGAACTAGATGACAAACCTGCAAGGTTACAAATGTGCATCAGAGCTCAATTATTTTGTATTAGGAGAAGCTACACTATTAATACTAGTCAAGGTCAAGAGAGATATACAAGACCAAGAATCTTACTGTGAAATATGCTACTCAAGACAGTGATATTTACCTTGAATGCAAGGCAAAACACACACAAAACAGACAGAAGAGTAAAAAAGAGGAGGAAGAGATGAGTAGTAGACCAGATGGGCACACTAGCAGCCCAAGTCTCTCACAAGTGGTTTTCAACCACTTTTCATCTTATAATAGATGCAGGAGAGCTTAGATAAGGCCTATCTGCAGGAAACCAAGGCAGCAGCTCCATAGCGAGAAATAAATCCTTTACAGCTTGAGGCAGTAGAGAGGTGCTTGTTAAAAGTACAGGAAACGGTAAGAACAGCACAGAAAAGGGCAAGTGACAGGTGATCCAGTGGGAACTGATCATAAATAACCCTGACAACTACAAGAGGGAACCCTGATACAGCACAAAACGGAGGGGACCCAGAAAGGGGGGAGACAAAGCATCAAACTAGAAGATGTTTAGAGTAGCCATTTTCTAAACATATATATGAGGAGCCAGGATTGTACTTTTAGATCCAGATGGAAGCCTGGCGTATATATTTACAACGATGAAAGTGGCTGTTAGTAATCACTCTACATATTGACATAAGAAAAGGTCTACACATTCTGACATAGCACCTTCAGGGGTTAGAGAGTCTCATTATAAAGCTCACAGAGTACACCAGAAATGGCATGATTCCATATTCAGTTTATTGAGTAACTAAGCTGTAAAATATTTCAAAGCAGCAAACTTTTAGATGTGACCATCCTTACGCTACATTAATCACATCCCTTCACTCTGGGGGAACCTATCTCCAGTCCAGGTCCATCCACAAACAGCTGCAGGGCTGGCACCCAACCAAACTAGCAGCTCTCCTTTCTTTTGAAGTAAATTACCAGAGGAATAACTATATGCAAAAACACTACAGTAAACAGCAAGTACTGGTACTCTCACATACTCACCGGATGAAGTTCCCCAATAATGAAGGTTTCTGACAATGTCCTCGCATCTGTGGAATGGCCAACATCTTCAAAGTTCTCAGTAGCATCTCCCCCAGCTTGCTCCCTGAGGACCTCTTCACCACCTGGGTGCTGCAATTTTTAATGAGTTTGAATTTGTTACTGAAATCAATTCCACATTCTAAAAATCAGAATTCTACATTTCTAAAAATAAAAAAATTGTCCTTGCAAAATCAGCTGCTAGACTTCTCACAGCAAACATAAGCCTCCCTGAATAACTAAAGAGCTTTATGTACTCTCTGAAGCCAAAACCAGCAACGGAGCAGTAAGAGGCATTACTCCTAAGAACTAGCATTTAGAACATTAGGCGAATCAGTCTTTTAATAGCCCAACTATTATGTGAAGTTATATTCTGCACTCTCACTTCTCCAGGAAAGTGTATTTTTATCCAAACAACGATTTACACAGCAAAAGGATAAAAGCCAAAAGGTGTAAATTGCAGCAAGAACATTCCAGGTAGTGTTGCAAGAAAAGGGCAATTATTCCCCTGGCAGATATAACAAAAACGCTATTCACAAGAGCAATTAAGCACTTCAACAAGTTTGCAAGGGAGCACTGCATAATCTCCATCCTTTGAGGTTGCCTAGACAAGGCTAAGGAACCTGACCTTCAAGTTAATCCTAGTTTGAGCTGGAGGTTGTACCTTCAAGGATCCTTTCCAAAATAAATTACTGTATTATTATCTGGTAAACCAGCTACTCCAGAACTGCTTACACACACACTTGAAAGCTCATCCAATACACTAGAATAGCAACTTGTTTTAGCAGACTATGGAATCCCAAACCCACATTGCTGACAAAAATCTCGAGATTTTAGAGAAGTCATCTCCCATTATCTCCCAATACCTCAACCCATCACCACTTCCTTAACTGAAATCCCTGCTCTCCACTGACTTTTCTTCTTCTCCAGAATGCACTTTTGAGACCGCACGCAGTTCCACATTTCCATCCATCAAATGACTCTGCCTGTACATACTGCAAGATATATCACATCTAGTTCAGCAAATTTTCTCAGCTTCAAGTTACTCATTTATATAACAAGTAAGTAATATGCCATAAAAATTCACCATTCATCTGCTAAGTAGGAAACTGCTACATAAACACCAGGAATTATTAGGTAAACAAGTTGAAAACACTTTATTACTGCCTTGGATTAAGGCAACCATGAAATAAGTACCAACAATTTACCAGTGACAGAGGAAATAAGGATTTGGATGCTCAATTCCATTTTTAATGCTTCTGACTACAGGATCTAAAGTGATGAAAACAGGATAAAGTTCTACTACTTAGGGTCATCCTGCCTGAACAGAAAAACTATGCTTAGACAGCAGATGAAAGAAGTGACAAACATTTCTGTTAGTCAAGGCAATTCAGGTTACCATTTACTTCATAACCACCATGTTAACTTCCTATCAATCCTTCTCTTCCAACAAAAATAAAACTTGTTCATACAGATCAGGAAGACACTATTATCAGCTTCCAGCAGCATCAGAATTCCAAAACTTGAACCTCTGCATTAAAGTCAGACTTTTTTTTTTTTTTTTTTAATAGATTGAGACAGTTGTGGGGTTGTTTTTTTTTGGTTGGTTGGGTTTTTTTAAAATCCAATACTTTTTTTAAAGAGCCAAGATACCATAGCTAGAAGGGTAAGGGATCCCTACCATGACTAAGCAAAAGCAAGATTAAGCAACTGATAGAGAGATTAGGCACAGCAGCTGAGCCAAAAAAGGTTAAAAGAGTGCATGCAGAGTAAAGATTATGCAAGCAGATGTGCAAATATGCTGTGCTCAAACTCCTGCCCTTGAATCCATTCTTGATAAGTATTCAGGGAAAGGACTGGACAAATGTTGAGGGATCATTCAAGTTCAGTGCCTTGAAATGTATAGTACATTTAAAAAGCTGAACTTGGGTCTAACAGGCTCTCCCAGATATTACCACAACTAAGTCTTCAAAGAATTCCTTCAACAATTTGAGTTTTTAGGAGGTTATTTTTGTTCATTTTTTTAATACCATGCTAAAGAATTGTGCTCTGCAAACCAGAAAAATATATGTAGCATCTTCAGCAGAAAAGAAGGCAAAACTCCTTGGAAAACATGCTTATCAAACAAGACATCAAGTAGCAAAAGACACCAAAGTTAAACCCATAAAGCACTAGTAGCACATAGTATCATACTCATGCACTGCAATGAAATCAAACTACTCATGCAAGCAAATAAAACACTAGTTACTCCAGAAAGTTGTCAAGATAACATGGTTTACAGTAGTTCCCTCAAAACATCCACCAGCCAAACAAGTGGCTACCTACCAGTGTAACTGCATCTACACTAAAACTATTTCAGAGTACTTTAACAAACTACCTGCAGGCTGCTGACTTCAGAATGATCATATACTAATTTGTTCCCCAAACCCTCCCTTGCGCCACTAGAAAGCAATCACGTAGCTATACAGGCAGCTTCACTGAGGTACTCTGGCTTTTCTCTGTAGAATTAGTTTTTGGTCTAATTGGTAACTAATCCCTGTCTACACATCCATGATATTAGTGTCAACACAGTGACTGCATCCAACCCTCTCAGTGGCTATCACACATCAGCTGAAGGTGACAGACCACCACAGCTGGCAGAAGTCAAGTTTGCTTGACTGGTAGCATTTCTTCCTCACATCAACAAGACTAAGGAAGAAAGAATCAGAGTTCCCAACTTTAGCCACCTAGCAGATGACGTTACTAGCAACCTACTAGACATACATAAAAGTACTTTGAAACTAAACACTTTTCTTTTAGACAGCACCTCTGCTTAAAGATGTAAACTTACAAACCCTCTGCAAACAACTCGCACATAATACAAGCAATTAATGAAAAGATTTCACCACTCTTAATGAAAGGGAGCAACTGTAATGTCTCAAAGGGCAAGAAGTGACTTTTCTATCAAAAGCTGAGCATTTTCCATGGTTCAAGGAGTTTCTCAAAGTTTGTTTATACAGGGCCATTGTTGACACTTCTGCATGGTAAACAAAGCTTGCTACCAGAATTTCTACTTCAATGAAGAGCCTTTGCATAGACTCTGGAACTGGAAGCCCACAAGACTATATAAACCAAAATCCAGCTGATAGAAATAACTAAAGTGTTTTTGCAAGTAAAATTGTGGCTCGAGGGAACTAAAAAAGCTTTTGCTGATTAGTTAAGCTAGTCTAGCCCATTCCTAGGACATGCACAACATAACAACATAGGTATTTAAGTTACATGTGTAACAGAAGTCTGTACAAAGCCAGCACTAGTACACAGCACCGACTAATTCCTAACAGCAGCACATTTTTAGATAAAGCAAATGAGCAGTTAAACTCACTGCTCTCATCTGGGTCAGAAGTCTGTGATTACTTCACCCTGAACACCTATCACCTCTTCTCCCCCTCACTACAGTCATGCAACTTTCTCGGTATCATAGGTCAAGACTATTAAAGTATAACTATCCTAATTCACAATTCCTGCCCCCTCCCCCTTCTCATACTGGGAGAATCAAATCTAGGGTCCAATTTAACTCTTGGGGAGATGAGCAAAGGTCTCCACCAGTGGCAGTCTTACAAATTCAAGTTTTGCTTTCCACACTACAGGGAATGAGAAGCAGAAAGGGGCAGCAACAGAGACAGAAAGACCCAGAGAACCTCAGCTTCATTGTGCAAGACAGAAAGACCAATGCATGTTTGTTTAAAAGGCACTTTCATGTAGCCTGAAAAGTTCTCAAAATTATTTCCATTATCTATTTAAGTTACAGGGTAGATATTTTGTACTCATGTAAAATTTTAGGAGCCCAGGAGAGTAGACCTCTCTCTGAGAGTGTATTTTTTAAAACCATCATTAGAGTTTTAGATGAACTGGAAAAGAAATGCCCAGTAGCTGGGTGCCCATTTCCCCCACTTAGAAAACAATTACAGCTCACAGCATCTTCCCTAAGAGAATGCCAAAAAGTGCTCTTTTTCAAAGCATTTTCAAATCTTCCTGCAAGCTTCATCAGAACTTGAAGCGAGAACACTGGTTTTCAACCTTTGACTGCAAAGTTGTGCAATAAAAATTCACAAGGTACACTGAGAGACTTCAAAGTGTGCTAGTCCTGGCACCTTTCCGGGTAAGCTGTTCACTACTTTAAACACAGAAGGCTTTATGCTACTCCTCCTCAATACTGACATACTGGATGAATGTAACTCAACAACACATAGTGGAGAGAACATTCTTCACTCTGACAGAGTAAAACAATATTTGGGTTTTTTGCACTAGATTTGATCAGCATTACAACACACATTTTGTGGGAGCTGTCCATTCTTTTTCAAAACAATGCTATGAAAATACAAGTTCACATCTTATGAAAAACCGATTTTCATCGGCTGCTAATATTTTCACTAAATTATGAGACCATCACCAATTGAAGAAACCCAAGAAAAAGTCTGTATTCAATGAATATTTAATACACAGCACAGTTAAGTTTCCAGAATAAGGAATTTCTTTCAGGTAGAGATGTTCCTGTTCTTGTTAGCCTCTGCCTAGCTTAAGGAATCTGAGTTCCCACAAAAGCCATAGGGAGGACTCTCACCACAATGTGAAGCAGATCAAGACACTGATAATTAAGTAATTCTTATTTCTATAGGCTCACCTATTTTTGTTTAGCTCATTAGATTGATGTCAAAGCCTGACTAGTGGGATCACTTTATTAAAGTATGGAGAAATACTATCAAGCATTACCAAGATACTTAATCCATTAATTGGCATTTAAGATTATTCACATATGCAATACAGATATTGCCCGTAATGTGTCTGTAATACTGATATTGCCATAAGATCCTACTGTGAGTACAGATGCATTTCCATTTCTAGAAGCTGTTTTCACTTAAATTATGTAGGACCTGAAACAATAAAAGGTTTCCCAAATTTTCTGTAACAGAGGTCTGACAGCTTTTGAACAAAAAAGAAAATATACAAGCTCCTGGTCTCAAGAATAGTCTTTCATGCCAAGAGCTTTCAGATACTGCACTCCAAAAGCTGAGGTCTCTGCATTTTCTCTCCTAGAGGGTATACTTTGAGAATGAAAGAAAATTCAGAGATATATTTTCAAATTATAAAGTCTTACTAAGATTTACTATTTAAAAAATAAATATAAGAAAAGCAGCTGCTGGAATCTTAATCTTCAGTATCCCCTAGGATAAAGTGTCACAATCCTTTCCTCCTCCAGCACTTCCTCTGTATTTCAAATGATCTTTTTTAAGCCCTGTCCTTAAGAAACCAATGTAATATGGTCACACTACACAATGCCTCCACTCCTTTTCAGCCTCACCACTGCCACCACATATACATCAGCACCCCCAGTCCACTTAGTATCAATCAAGTGTTCACAGAAGCTGATGGTTCTCAAAAACCAAACAAGTTTCACTAAACATCTGCAAGCTTTATGAAGAGATAACAGCTGGACAGAGGAAATACACCCTTTAAGTACTGCAACGGAGTCAAAAGCAGAGGTATACTTTCACTTATACGGGATGAGAGCATCCAAGGTGTCTTTAGCACTGAGGAACTGTAAAGTTCTCAACTTCATAATCAATAAGAAAATATTTCCATAGGTTAGTGCAGTGGTTGGAAAGATTGCTTGCTGAATTAAGAAGTCAGCTTCTGCTCCCAGTTCTTCACTTTCTAGGGAACTAATACTCTTACTTACTACTTGGGAAGAGCAGGAGTGAGGTGATGCTTTAGCAGTGCATCTTCTTTAGTACTACTAAATTTATTTTAGTAGCCTACATTTAATTCTTTAAATATTTTAAGCTTTCCTACTCCTGCAAAGAACTGCAAGTAAAACTGAGTTTGACCAATAATGCTATAGAAACAGCTAACAGAATCCCCACTTCACCAAGACATATTTACCACACTCTGGAACACACCAGCAAGAAGCTAGCTCCAGACTCTCCTCATGTCACCTGTAAATGCCTCAGGGTGTCTGACAGCTTCAAAAGAATTAGCACATCACTTGATAAAGTAACCAGGTATCAAAAGTATTCAACAAAGTAAAAAAAGCATCCTATGAAATATTTTAATACAAGGGTTCCACCTCAAAAATCACCAAAATGATGACCATATCCAAGAGCTTTGTTTAGAAGTGTAGTTTCATTGAATAACTATTTTCAACAAATTAATAAAATCTTATTCATTTATTATTTCAGAATGAGCCAGAAATCTCAGCTCTGAAGTCAGCCACATTACATTGAAAGCTGCTTAGTGCGAGGCTAAATTTTGACCCATGTGTACAGAGTGCATCAGGCATCCCACAATTGTCCAAGAAACAACTATTTAACTGCTTACAGACAAAATTAATTGTTTTTTATATGCTGCTGAATAAGCAACATTGTCCTGAAGACTGAAATGAACACTTTCTTGGAAAAATCTGCACATGGTAGTGCCTCTTAATATTTACCAATTTAATCACATTTACTGAAGGAAGAGGCTGTCAGCTTGTTTGTGCAACTTCTTAAATCCAAAAGCTCATTAGATCCTGGATTGTCAAGTGTGGGGGGTTTTTTGTTGTGTTAGATGTGGTTTTTGGTTGTTTTCTTTTTTTTTTCTCCTCTTTTTTTTTTTTAGTGGAGCCCCTCCTCCTCCCCAATCCAGAAGCACTTGAAGAACTATGATTCATCCAAAACTGATCAAGCTTCCAAGACCAGCTACCTCAATTTCTCAGGCTGCATGAAAAACTGCATTCTCCTCCAAGGCTTCTATAATTAAACCGTCCTTGCCTGAATAACAAAACAAATACTTCCATAAATAAAGGATGACCCAGACCAGGGACAGAGCTGAATGAAAAATAATCAAGAAAGAGTCAGTAGATCAGTTTCACAATCCGTCTTGATGAAAAGCCAAACAATTTGTGCTGGCATGCAGCTTAAGAACCACATAGTAACTGTGTCAACACTGCCTTTAAAAAATTGCTTGACGACCTTGTATTTGCAGAGAACACTCAATCTGTACTTTAAATTTCAAGTATTTACAACAACAAAAGTCAAAATAGGACTACAGAACCAGAGGCCTGAACTCTGTCACGATGCTACCAATCTGAACTGTGTTGTCAAATAAATTAATGTAAATTTGTAATATCACTTTTCAAGTGGATGCTAGATCTTTACAGATAATGGGGCTGAGGAAGAAAAAGCAAATTATCACTAATAAATCCTAGCTACATTCAATACTGAAAAAAAATAATTGCTCAGTAGTTGTATTTGTGTATCGCCACAGAATAACGTTTTAGTCCAATAACTAAAATGTTTCTTCATTAACCATGACTACATCAATCCTTCACCATCACCAAGCGATCGTTAACTGGGGGAAACCCCCACCAGGGCGCTCACCCTGACCGCTGCGCCCTCGGACC
>NW_010295915.1:0-3287 GCF_000700745.2 Antrostomus carolinensis
CCTGCGCGGCTGAGACCTCGGGGGCGCAGAAAGGCTGACATCAGCCCCGGGAGAAGAGCACCCAGTGAGGCTCCCCGAGCCGGGAAAGAACCTGGAACGCTGGTCCGTGAGGAGAAGCTGCCTTCGCATCTCAGGGGCTGCTGCTGCCAAGTCCCTCTTCATCGGGCAGCTGATGCTGCTCAATTTATGACAGTGCCTGGCAGATGAGTTTTACTGAGATACCTGGTCGGAGGGCAGAGGAGTGGGACACACTTTCACCATGAGGTGAAAGAGCATCAAATCTCCCAGCTCCCTTTTCATCCAACACATTTGTGTGAATAGAACAATCGAACAGCAGCGTGGGGGCAGCAGAAAAACGGGGGGGGGAGGAGGGGGCAAGATGACTGGATCTGTGTCTGGCTGTGGAACAGCTCACAGCATTTCAACTGGCAGCTGCTCGTTGTGAAGAACACTGCCTTGTTGCTGACAAGAGAAAGGTGTCATTTTAAATGGACATTTGTGTCAGCTCTCAGCCCACATGAGGCCTAAATGCACAATTTTGTGGGTAGCTGCTGCCTTTTAGTTCTTCTGTGGGGTCACTGTTGGTGTCTGAAACTAGCTAAGGCAGATTTCTGCACCCTGTTAATTACAGTCTTCTGCTTGAGCACTGTGTTGGTGCAACACCTGAGTTCCCATTTCTGAATTGCATCTTTTTTCCCAGAAGTGACTACTGACCCTAACTCCAGGCTCACCCCTGCCTGCCTTTTTCCTTGAGAAGCCATTTCCCCCAAGTTCTGTTTGCCAGTAGCTAGAACTAATGATTTACACATCAATTCCACTAAAGAGCAGCAGAAATTCACAGAGAGGAAAATTAAATGTTGCCAAACAACCGTCCCACAGATAAATGGCTTTAAAGAAAACCCTCAATAGATTCTTGCCTATGAAAACATATTTTCATTCAAGTCTCTTGCACTGTGAAAGACGGATGCTATGGCAACTGCTGCTCAGACTTAGGCCTGCACTGGCTTGGTCTATGAGGCAAAGAAACTGTGCAGGGATGTGCCAGGGCACAGTGGTGGGCCTTCAAGTGTCTGCTTCCCAGAGTTCTCAAGCATTCAGTTATTTTCCTTTATTTGGTTTTTCAGAATCCTGGCTGAGTGCAGTCCCCTGCTGCTGCTCTTTCCCCATATGGACAACATTTGTCTTTTGTTTACTCAGCCAGCTGCAACGTGTGCTCTCCCCAGACCCTTCATTCTCTTTGTTTACATCTAGATTATACCACACACGATAGTATCATTTGAGTAGCTGCATCCTGCTGATTCCAGAGCCCGCATGCAGACAAAGCCCTTCAGACCAGGTCTCTGTTGGTGGAGAGGATGCTTCCCCAGCAAGTTGATCTTCTTGGGAGTGCTCGAGCCTGGGCTTGCCCTGCACAGGGAACCAACACTCAGTGTAGCTGCACAGCAGTGACTCCTGGCTTTGGTCCCAGGTCAGGCCTGCTGGGAAGTCCTGCTGCCTGAACACAGGTTTGCGTGCCCGTGAGGTGGGATGGGAGCATTAAAACACAAGACCTGTTTCGGGAACTCTGCAGGGGGACCTGCCGAAGGAACGCTGGAACATGGTCTGTCACACCACGAGCTGGGTCCCTAACTTTGTGTCTGTGTAGTCGTTAGCAGACGGCTCTAGGTCTGTGCGTGACTTTCAAGGGACCTCAGGAACACGCCTGCTTCTGAAGTTCCTTTGACTCTGCTGGTCTCCAGCACGGTGCTGCAGTGCAGGCTTTGCTCTCGCTCCAACACGTTCCCACCCATGGCAGCAGGACAATTACCTGCACCCAGCCAGCAGCGGAACTGAGGACAGCTGCCAGACGTTAGTCATACTTCACCACAGAACACAGGTTTATGCATGACTTCTATGCTCCTCAGAAGCAGGAGGAACAGACTAGCAACCAGGTGGGTGTCATGACAGAGTGTGTTGACAAATTCCTTCCCAACATCATCCTAGACCAAGAGACTGAAGTACTGAGAGAACTCATGCTTTAATAGACACTGAAATCACAAAGAAAGAAGGCCAAATGCCTTAGCAATTTCAATAAAAATATGAAAATCTTTTTACATGGTAAATTTCATAATATAAAAAGTTTAATGCTGTCTGGAAACAGAGTTTTAATTTACAAAGAAAGTCCATATAGGCCAAACATGGCTAACACTGCATACAAGGGGAGCAAGTGCTAAAGGGCTGCTGCTTGGAAGAGTCTTTGCTGAGAATCCTCTCTGAGTTACCATCTTCAATGCTCTTTTGAAGGAGTTCTGCAACCAAGGGGCCAAGCTTTCCACACACGTTTGCAGCCTTTCTGGACAGCACGGCAATGCAAAGAGCCCGAAACTCCTCAAACCCATTATTACCATCTAGCCTGGATCGACTAGTGTTTCTCCACAGATTCACAGGTATTTCTGTGCACCTGGATCTATTCTGCATCTTGAAAGAGATGTTCACAGAATGAGTTTGAACTAGTGAAAGCAAATATGCCCTACAGTGATATATATGGGTGTAGCACCCCTTCAATGCTTTTTCCTTGTGTAAGTAAGGTATGATTAAAAAGAAGGAAAATCAGTACCAGGCCAGAGTACAAGCTAATCAACAAAATCAAATTAAACTGGATTTTAATCAGAGATATTGTTTACTGTTCCCATTTAGTTGGAGCTAAAGACAGTCAATAAAAAAAATCCGTAATCTCACACAGTAAAAGGTACTGGGCAAAATCAAACTAAAATACATTCTATGGCCTTGGGGAATGGTTGCATGTGGCAGGTTTAATGCAGAAGTGGATAATACCTAATTCTTATTGCTCACTGTATTAAGCAGTGTTGTCACTTGTACCATGCACAAATACAACAACGACAAATGCATTTTAACTCCACAGAAGGAATTCTAATATCAAACAGAGAACATGTTATCTTCCTTTCCTGAATTTCTCCACATATTGGGCAAACCTGATAAAACGTTTTTCCTCACAAAGGGGTTGTTTCTCATTCAGGGGGTGGAGGAGTGAGGCACAAGGTGTGTGAAGCATCTCCCAGCCATGAGCAAGCATGCATCTTCATGGCTCTCATGAAGCCAATGGAAGTGCCCAGTGTCAAGTCAACAGAAACACATTTCCCAAAGGACTTGTTGTAGTGACACTCACCTTCCATATTTATACAACACCAATTTCCCAAATACTGAACTTCCTCTACATCTGAATCCTTCCCTGTTTCTAATGCCCACCCCCCTCCCCCCTTTAAAAAGAAAAAACAATAGAAGAACCA
>NW_010295916.1:0-12190 GCF_000700745.2 Antrostomus carolinensis
CCAGCCCCCGGGCTGGAGCTGATAAGCCGGAGACAGGGCTGAACGCAGGCATAAGCCCGCAGGACCCCGCACGATCCCCGCACGCAGGCAGCGAGCTCGGAGGTTTCCCGGGCAGCGGAGATGCCCCTCGCCTCCTGCCCTTCACGGCAGCTTTGGGACACGCCTCGTTCCGCGCGGGGGAAACCGGTGTAACCTCCGGGCCGACATCTGCCATCAATAACATCCAGTTCGCTATTTTAACCAAATATTTATTGGTTGCTTCCAGTATTTCTCATAGAACCAGGATGGTGACACGGAAGACCCAGTGGGTTGATGAGAGTTGTCACTTTTCCCAGTTAGTCACAGAATCATAGAACCGTTTTGGTGGGAAAAGACCTTTAGTTGGATCATCGAGTCCAACCGTTAACCTAACACTGCCAAATCCACCACTAAACCATGTCCCTAAGTACCACATTTACACGTCTTCAATGTCAACAACACAGACAAATGTGCAAAATGAGATTACAACGTCTGCAAGCAATCTTTTTTTATTCAAAATTTGTATCATTCCCCAAAAAAAGACATTCGGCTTATTTTCTGTTAGCCTGAACCTTTCTTCCACACAGAGAAGTAAAATATTTCCAAACCTTGGTGGCTTGCTCTTGCTCAGTCCTCTCAGACAAGCAGGGAGCCAAAACTCAATGGATACAACCATAAATACTCTAGCTAGATAAATTTTACTGCCTCAACAAATCTGTTTAAGGGTTCCAAAAGACATTTTACGGGTGTCACATAAACATCAGTGCTACCATCACACATGCATATGACTGATAACCGTCTTTACTACAAAAGGACCAGACATAAATTGCTGCTGCCTGATCTTTCAGTCTCTTCAGAGAAGGGAAAGA
The DNA here is from genome assembly GCF_000700745.2 of Antrostomus carolinensis. Classification (NCBI taxonomy): domain Eukaryota; kingdom Metazoa; phylum Chordata; class Aves; order Caprimulgiformes; family Caprimulgidae; genus Antrostomus; species Antrostomus carolinensis. Next base: position 888 of record NW_010295916.1, read on the forward strand.
AAGACATCATAGTTCTCTTACAGACTTCCCAAAAAGCACATGTAGCTCCATAAGCAGCAGCGTCAATAATGTCCAGTCTCCCACGGATTCATGCCCTGGGGAGGCACACCCGCATGGGCTTGCTGATCTCTAGTGAGCACAGCTCAGAGCAGGATGGGCATTTGTGGGATCTCCCTCCTCTGGCTGGCCATCCATTTTCATGAAATTTGTAGAAAGTCAGTATTTTCAGGGTTTTTGCCTAAACCTTCCTAACAAATTGCCTGAACCTGAACAATCAGTTCAAAATTTAGTAAGGCAGGGCTACTAGGCACATATGCATGGCTACATACCTCCTTCACCACCACCAGCCCTCAAGCACGCAGGCAGCATGACTGCATGTGTTTTGCTTCAGAAAAATATCTCACAAAAGATTCACAGCCACATCTTACTGTTGGGCAATTTTCTGAAAATCACATACAGAAAAACAAATCTTTAGGTTGAGCTCTCAAGTGTTAAGAATTATCCCAAAGTGAATTTTTAATGGCAGAGTTAAGAAGGAAGAAAAGGTGCTAGGAAAGCAAGGCTGAAAGAAATGCTGCTTAAGATCCCATACGGTTTTCTAACACAAAAGCAACCAAAAAACCTCAGCAACCCACACTGACCATAGATGTGCTGCACTGTAGAATAATCTATAAGCATGGTTTTAATATATAATTTACCTGGGAGGAAGCAGTTGTGGTGAGCACAGAAACGGAGACATCTCCTCACATACTAGAAGATGCGTCTAGGAGGCAAAAGTCCCCTGGAGATGCCTTCACACTGAGCCATTGCCCTGGCCACAAGGAGAAGGTATGAGGTGGGTTCAGAAGCCTGCAGCAGTACTAAGGAGAAGAGAAGGATGCTGTAAGTTCCTTCGAAGCGCTCTCACTCCTCTTGCAAGTTCAATGTACCATATACAAGCTGAGAGCCCTGTGTGCACAAACCAAGGGATGCATTGAGTTCAACAAGGCAAGAAACTTCCAGCATACTCATCCAAAGCCAGAGCTAGTGGGGTTCCAGGGGACTTAGGACAAAGGGAATGTGATCTATTCCTCTATATACTGTTTGGGATTGTAGTAAGTCAGCACCTTCTGAACCTTTCAGAAGAAGGGCCCCGAGGCAAACTTTCTCTCTTGGCAGCTGTATTGTTGGTGACTCCTACTTCAAATGAGAAGACAGCTTTAGTTTCAACTTTACCTGTGTTCTACACAAACTGAGCATTTCACTTTCTAACTGAAAATAACTGGTAGCAAAATACAAGTTAATTAAACAAACACTTTACATTAACAGAATGGAGTCCTCAGAGCAGTGTGTTCCCTGCATCAACTAACTTTCAGTGTCTGCCATCACACACCCTGTGTACTCCATCTTCTCTGAGGAAGACTGGGAGATGTATGGATGTGAGCTTCTGTATTTTAGGAGGTGTAGTGATAAAAGACTTTGTTATTCTTTCCCTAAATCAGCTTAAAATTTACCCATCTGGGAAAACAGGTTAGTTAATGGGATTATCCGAATGTGAAACTGTGTTGGTGCATTTGCTGCTACAATCCAAGGTAGGTGCCCTTGAGAATAACAAATGGACAAATGCTTACATTGTACATTCGGAAACAGTTTTGAAGCCTTTCTGTGCCCAAAAGGTTGACACATATGCTGTATGTATCCTCCTGTTAGAGATCTTACAAAAATACAGGAGATACGTAACAGTGCTTCTTACCTCTGAGGTCACTCAACCTTCATTTTACTATCATTGGTAACAGTCTCCCAAAGCTCTATTCTGGAGGAGAAAAGCATCTTACTCCTTTTAATTTGCTATGTAGACAAGAGTAATCTCTTTCCCATTTCTCACTATATAAATTAAAAAGCCAAATCAGCTTTTACAAACAAAGAAGGGACTACAAGAATGAAAAGATAAAGAAATGGCAAAATGCTAGAGAAAGGACCTTTATACTAAGATGACATTGAGATGCCGGTGCAGCAGCGCATCCCTTCAAAGCAAAGCATGTGCTTCACTTCAGGCACATGCTTAATCCCACTGATGTGTACTTAACACTCTCTTGCACCATATGATAAGCCTAAACTAGTACTCAATTAATGTAAGACAACCTCATCCAGATCCCCGAGAGAAAACCCTCCTTGCCTCAAAAATGTCTATGAGAAAACACATGTGTCTCAGGAGATGGTCCTCTGCACAAATATACTGGTCTGCCTTACGGAGTGTCAGTCACACTTTCATTTCATGAGAGGCCCTGTTGCACACAAGGCTCTTATTTGCTCAGTATCGTGGGAAGATGGTGTCCCTGCTTTATTTTCTTTTCATTTTCATGCACTTTTTCAGATGCAAATTCTTCCTCTATTGTTGAGATAGATTTTCACACATAGTAATTGCTTTTGCCTTATACTGGTAATGAAGCCAAATAGCACAGTCACTGCCTTTTTTTTGTATGCAGACTACCTGCAGACTGTAGGAATAGGAGATACATCCTCAGGATGAAAAATGTCTTTATCAAATCTGTGTATTTATCCCCCTCTGATTATTTAACACCTTATCTTTTGAAAACTCAGGTAGGCTATATATAATTCACTCTGGATGGGACTTTCATAACTTGTATGTGCTGTTTTATTGAAAAAATGGAATTCTGCTTCAGCAAACACCAGTCAGGTTAAAAATGAGAAAAACTCTATGTCCATCAAAACAGCACTTTTAAATCTAAATATGCATTTAATACAAGGGGATACTAATAATTTCAATTAAATGAAACTTCTGTCATATTAGGCACACGGTAAACAGAAGTTGTTCATACAATTAGCTACATCGAAGCAGTGTGTGTTAGCTTATTCAAAAAAGACACCCACCTATGGCAATTATATTATTTTGCATTGACTGACAAAGAGCAAAAGTGTGTTTCTAACACTGCATTTTAATCAGGATGTGATTTTTGACAGATAAAATACTATTAATTTTTAAGGACTTAGAGAATGCTTTTGTATACATAATTTCAAATATTTGTTACAACAGAGTACTTGTACATAGAGTAAAACAAACTATAAGCAACCAGCATGTGTAGTTACACAATGTTCTCATTGGAGACATCCTTTTAGCACCTATATAAAGGTGACAATCTCCTCTCACTTTTATTAAAAAAGATGAAGCTATTCACCCTTGTTCTAACATGGAGTCAGCTGCTGGATCCACAAGTAGAGGCAAAGGGTAGAGAGAGACACAGAAATGGAAGGAGTTTGTGAATCTCTGCATTAAACACTTCATCCAGTTCCACTGATTTCAGATTTAACAACACAATGCAGCAACACACCAAAACCCAAAATCAGCTGTTCCTATCCCTGGAATTACTCCCAAAACACTAGTATTTTGTTTACTAGTATTTGCATCTGTAAATGTGTCCAAAAATCATGACTTGGGGCTCTTAAAATAAGAGAGATTGATTAAAATTGTGAACTTAGCTTAAAATAATTACTGTGGAGATTTACTTCTTTGATTTCTGATTAGTTGGCATTTAGGTTTATGAAGACTTGCACTTGCTCTTCCCTCCACAATGGTAAGGACTAGTCCTTTTCCAGCAAAACCAAAATCTCTCTCATCCCCTAACAAGCAGCACACACTGCTCGGGGAAGTGCTGACGGGGAGATGACAGCCCTGGTAGCCCCTCACAGCAAACCCGCCCCAGAAGGCTGCAACGCAGTGAAACCTCGTACGCCAGCAGCACTGAACCAAACGTACAACAGTGTAAACAGGAAGAGATCTGGACTCAAACCGAACAACAACCAGAGCGCTTCTTTGAAACCAAGTCGCTCTGTCTCGATTTAGTTATCAAAGTACGGAACATCGCTCCATTTCGCAACACTACAACACAGTGTAAATCAAATCTTAACAAGCCCTCTGTATGCACAAGCAGTGCTGTTCAGGCAGGGGCTGGAAAATTCTGCAGATCTCTCTTTTGTCATGGATTTCTTTCAAAGCAATTAAGTTAGTTTAAATGCTGACGAGAACATTTTCCATGGCATTATTATTCATGTTCTCCCAGTCACGGATACACATTGCTGTTCTGCTCGGGGCTTTTTTTTTTGCTATTTCATACAAGTTTGATTTGAGAGGGTGAAAAACAAATTAGGAACTATTGGTCCCCTCTAAGAAAACCTGATGAGTATTATTATTATTATTGACTCTGTCTGCTGCACACGTTGTCTGCATGCTTCATGGTTTTCACAGAGATGCTTGTTGACCTAGGATCTTGTCAGCACTTATGTTTACTGAGTATTTAAAGATAATGATAGTATGTGACCCTTGAACTAAATGTTCTGTTTTTAAAAAGTGAAAGAAAAAACAAAGATAAGCAATGTGTTACCATAAACGAACTTGAAAGAACTGGAAAACTATTTTCTGATCCAGCCAACATTTATACGCCTGATTAATCTGCAGGAATTTGACAGGCTAAACACAAGTTTCTGTGTTTGCAGGACTGGAGTCAGGTAGTCAAGTGCACAGGTAACACAGGGTATTATTACAGGTGTTACAAAACACCTGCCTGCATCACAAATCACACGGTGCAAAGCAAAAGGGCAGGGCAGCTTCTCCACTGCAAGGCAAACTCTGGAGAAGTTGTTCTGAGGCACTCAAACAGTCACCTTGGGTGGACAGTTTATAGCCAGCAAGCTGTCCACAGCCTGGTGAGATAATTCACCTTGCTTGTACCTTGCTCACAGTGGTATTTATCCTGGGAAAATACTGAGAGAGGTTTGCTGACTGGAAGAATCATTTTGCTAGCAGTGGCAGCCCAGCCCTGCTGCCAGCCTTCCCAGGGGCCACGCTCTGCAGCTTCCCACAGGGCTGTGCTCTTACCCGTGTGCTAAGACCAGTGCATCGCTGACAAGACAATCTAAGAGCTACAACACTATGAAAGGCATTAACAAACAATACGTGGCTTGTAGCCTCTACTATAATCATTCCAATCTCTGCTCCCCTTGTACTCCGGACTGGCCCCACAAAAGCAAGCCACCAGCACACCAGGGTGACGATCCTGCCACCAGCAGCAATGCTGGATGGAGGGTCTCTGAGCACACGCTCCGCAGTTCTGGCTTCCTGGCAAGCTCTGCGTTTGCAACAGTAGGCCCAGTCACACGACAGGAAAGGGTTTCCAGTACTTGGCTTTCTCTAGATAGCAGAAGAACTTCTAAGTGGCCGTCACAGGAAGAAAAATTGGAAACCCCTGATCTCGCGAAGCTGGAAGCATCTGAGCACTGTGGAGGAACACAGAGCTCATTGAGATGGTTCTTGCTGAGCTACATTAGGGGTGTCCAAACCCTGGACAGCAACGCAGCAGCATATTTTCCTGGTATGCCAGCACTTGCTCGTGTATGTGTGTTCCTGACGCTGCCTTGGCAGCCTGCCCGGAGGAGTTACTCCCCTTCAGGAAACAAACAGATTGTGGCCCAATCAGGCACTGCCTAGAGTTTCCTTATGGCTTTCTGCCTCGAGTTTCCTTATGGCTTTCTGCCTCAACCTCCAGGCTTTCTGCTGTTTCTCTAAAACCACAAAATGACACCCTGTTGCACCACCATGTCCTCCTCTGCCTTTGCCTTGAGCAGCACAGGCAGGCTCCACTCAAGGCGGAAGCAAACAGGAGAGCTGCTTGGGACCTCTGTAGTCCGCTGTAGCCTCAGTTATGGATCAGGACACCCTTTATACACACAGCAAAAAGATTCCAAACAGCAAGTAGGAAGGCCAAAAGGGATATAATAATGCTAGCAGACTTTTGTGGACTTCTAACAGGCCTTAAGATATGTTCTACTATATGTGTTATGACTTTATCATTCAGCTTTTTTCACCCAAGCAGTCACAGAAAGATGCCAAGGGAAGGTCAATCAAAGGGAGTGGTCAGAGTTAAGACAACATGAACTTTTAAGTTCTGTTGTTCAGAAGGGAATTACAGGGTCTGGTTGCTTCAGGTGATCTCATGATAAAAAAATCAGGCTAAAAGCTGGCTTTAGACACAGTGACAACATTAAGTCCATTTGCTTCTGATTTTTGTATTTTGGAGACTATAAAAGAAGAGTTCTGAGTCACTGTTCCCTCTGCCACTACATTGACAGTCCTACCTGCAGATCCAACCTGCATTTGCAACACTGTAGTCTGACCTTTGGTAAGCTTTATACCTAACAGGTTAAACCAATTATATGTCAGGCATTAGATGGCTCTTATTTTAATTTACAGAACCATAACACATGCATTATTCTGACAAAGCACTTGTATTACTCTTTCTGTTACTTGTTGTATTTCACAGTAAGATTTTTCCCTATACCTCAGATAACTCCAAACTTCATCGGACCATCGCCTGCAACAGAGGAAGTATCTGCCAGGCTAGGTTAGAGAGCAACACACATTATAAAAAGCACAGCTAAAAGGAGAAAAAAGCCTGTATCTTACCTTTTGCCCAAGCAGTGCAAAAACTGTAGGCAAGAGGTAATAATATTAGCTGACATTATTTCAACACTTCTCACCGGTGAGCCACCCATTCTCTGCTTGCTCTTGTTCCTTACAAAGCAAATGCAAACTGCTCCATCAGATACCCTTCACTGGGCAGGCTGCCCAAGAAAGAGTTGTGCCAACGCCACCAGAGGCCATGCACCGCGGGGCAGGGGCAGGCATGGGGAAGTGGTGGCAGCACCTCTACGTGGTGTTGTCATCAGAGACTCCGGCTTTTGAAACCATATTCTTATTCTGGATCTAGATGGAGGCTTCTGTACTTGGTTACACGAGGGAACTTAATTGTCCTTAAATTACATGAAATTAAAGATGGCAGTTACACCCTTCACCTTCAAAGAGATTTTAATTCAGTCCATCCCACTAGCAAGTATATCTGTACATATCCATTCTGGCATATTACTAATGTGTATAATGGAAATAAACAAAGCCATGTGTTTTACTTTAAAACAAATAGCATGAGATCTTGGTTACATGGCAATTAATAATTTTAATGGAATTTTATTTCAGCCTCATATTATCCTGTGGGTCATGCATAAAATCACAAGATACTCCTTCTCTACGTGTCCAGCAGCTCTCCTGTACAGCAGATGCCCTATTATTAAGTTAACCAGTAATTTATTCAGATACTACTAAAAAATTGTTTTGGGATGCTTCTGGTAGTGAGAGTAGTGAGATTCTTTTTCAAATCTTTCACTTGTAAATAATGCATTTGACGTGATCTATTGCTACTATCATTTAATACACCCTCTGTATTTATGCAGGACAGCTGCACAACTTAGGGTAAAGTATTACACCTCTAAAAGTCATTCGTAATTCAAAGACTTCTTTGTCACTCAGCATGAAGAATATCAGACTCTGTTAAATGCATAAATAGACTCAGCTGACTTAGCAGACATGTGACTAGCACACCACTGCTCAGAAATTTCTTGTAAAGTATAAGGTATGAAGCCAAAAAGGAAGTATAACGCAATATGTTCTTTAAAGTTATAATGGAACACATGAGAAAGAAAACACAATGCAATATGACTTACTCTGTAACTAGTCTAACCAGAAAAAATAATTATAGTCAGCTCTCCATTAATTCTGGGTGGATTATCAAATTTGTAAATAAATTATGCTAAAGATGCACAACAGCTGCCTTATTTCCAAACAGGCCAATTAAAGCTGGCAAGGCTTATTAATTCACACACAGCACCATACCAGTTTGGCAGGGCTTCCAGCCCTGAGCTGTTGCTGGGCAGTCACTCACGCACAGCACCATACCAGTTTGGCACTGTTGCTTCCAGCCCTGAGCTGTTGCTGGGCAGTCAGGTGGCAAAGCACTTGGGCAAACAATCCCTCCTGGGGAAGGCAAACCTGGAAGCACAGCACTGAGATAGTCCTGCAGAAGGCACAGTCCCCAGCTGCCATCTCCTGCTGTGGTCCCTTCTGTCACATGAGCAAAGGCAGTCTGGGGAAGACCATACTTGACTGGGTGGTTACCAAGGGGTATTCCTGGTCAGCCTCAAACAGGAACAACGTATCACACGTAAAACCTCAAATTCAAGTCTGAAGATGCATTAATTTCTGCAAAACTGCAATAGCACTGGAAAATTTTACATCACTTTGCCAAGAGATTTACAAAGCAGACAAATCTTGAGCTTACAGATTAATTCAAACCTTCTTTCCTTTAAAATTATTCATTCTCTCAACTATGAGATTTTTGGGCTACATTCAGGCTTTTGCTGGAAGGAAGCACTATTTTTTATTAGAAACAGTGCAATTAGTTCATGTAATAAATTACTTCATACTCAACGTTGAATTATTTATTATTTGATACTATTAATTCTTATTGGTTTATATGCAGCACTTATCAATTTCATTTTGGCCACTCCAGGGTTTTTACCTAAAGTTTTCACATTGTAAGAGGCATTTATCTTAACATAATAAAGTCAACTGTAGGTTGACTTTACAGAATGGTTACAGAATACGCACACAAAAATGAATAGGACTGCTTACTGGAAGTGTTCTCCAGCTCAGCTCATACTGCTGTGACAGGTTTTTGAACATTCAGGTGATTGATTCTAGGCACTGTGTCTGCTGTTTCCATATTCTCTTCCCAGGTGTACAATGTTCTCACTAAATTTTACTTAAATTTTACTTCGAGGAAGAGCTTTTCACTAGCAAGACTTTCTGTAGTAACGGAGTATTGCATTCAATACCCAGATTCAGAAGACAGGAGCTGAAGTGTTGTTAGTTGGCTGCCAGCACTGCCCAGTGCAGTGAGCACCTCCTGGACCACACTACAAGAGAAATGCCATGCCACTTCTCTTCCAGACAGGGATAAAATACTGTGCAATGCAAACGCACCAGGACAGCTCTGAAGAAGCTACCCTGGGGACCAGATGCAGCATAGGTACCACTGCATTATTAATATTCCAAGGAAAAGGTAATTTCAATTATTACTAAGCAATTATTTTTTTTTAATTCAAAACCACTTGGACTGTAGTGGGACAGTTCAATAAAAAATGTTTTGATCACTATAAATAAGCAGTCCACCAAGTTTATAGCTGTGTAAGGAATGATGCAAAAAAGAATGACGGAGAGTAAAAGTGTCACCCTTCAGTAGTTCCTGTGGTGCTTTTTGTTTTATTTAAATAAAGCTAGTAGAACCTGTTCTGGAAATAGCTGTCCTCAATTTTGGAATGACAATAGGCTTCCACACTTGAACCTTAGACTAAACAAAGCCATCAAGAGGAACAAGGTAAGAACTTAAAGATTATTAGCTCTTGGGAGGGAAGACAATGTAAAATAAAACCACAGACCATGCAATAAAAACACAAAACATGCTGATATTTTCTTGGTGAAGGAGATATTTCAACCCAATGGGGAAGAGCTGTTGCTGAACTATTCCAAGAGTAAGAGGGGGACAGAGAAGGGCAGACTTGTAACAGAAGTATTTTGGCAATACTAAAAAATGTCCTGAAGCTACTCTAAGAGATACAGAAAATCTGATAAAGCATTATCTTCTCTTCCTCAGTGAATTTAAAATGTTTTCAAAATCTCTGAAGAAAGAAAAATAAGTCTTTAACACAGACTGACAACATTGGCTCAGAAGAGGTCATGGAGTCTTAAGCCTAACGCCTAACTAGTGCCTTACTTCATATTCTGTAGGCAAAAAAAAAAAATTTCTGACCTCTTTCCATCATTCTAAAATTCTCCAAAACAACATTATGATGATAAAGCCATATCTATTTTTGTTTTCTCATTATGTAAATATATACTGTCATACTTGGTATTTTTGGTATTAGCTAGTGATTTTTATTATGGCTCAGTGTCTTTATTCAGGCAGGAAAAGCGGACTGAACGTGAGAACTCTGTTCTTACTCAAGGGCCTGGAACAGGGAGTCCAGCTTCAGGACTGGTGGAGCAGAGTCATACCAAGGCAGGCTTGGCACATTGGGTTAAAGGTCCTATCACAAGTTTCAGAAGCAATACCAATCAATGTCAGACACACAGAAATATCTTAGCCAAAATTACATGGTTCAATGATCTTTTCTCATACATAATTAAAGCAAACAATCATCCAGCTGATCTTTCCTAAGGCCACCTGCTTGTGTTCAGTCTTTTAATCAGAAAAAAACACCGGTATTAGCAATCACCTTTCTTGCCATATAAAAAGTTTGCTATTGTTTAAGAATGATAGAAGTGGAAAAATGCACTGGGATTTAGGTACAAAGAGCAGTCACTTACCATAAGAGCAAAGCAGGCCAACACTAATGTTTGGAGTTCTTTTACAACCCAAGCTGCATTTTTTTTTTAAAAGAGGGCAGCAACATGAGTAATCTGAAGACTGTGAAATTTCTTCTAAGAGCATAACATCTTATCATCTTACAAACAATATTTTTGTTTGCATATTCTGTGTAATTGACAAGATTCTCCTAAACTCTTCAGAAGTGTTTTTTTTTCCTCAGAGGATAACATCTTATCATTTTACAACCAATATTTTTGTTTGCATACTCTGTTTAATTGACAAGATTCTTCCTGAACTCTTCAGAAATGTTGGGGTTTTTTCTTAAACAGGATTCTGGTTTTGAGTATCTCCATTTTTGTCTTGAGTCACACTGGAACAACAAAACCTACAGCTGATAAGCACAAAGCAACTTTTCTGCAGATTCGTTAGCTCTGGACTTTCAGAGAAACTGAGGGACCCAAAAGCAGTGGCCACTCTTCAAAAAAGTGACCATAATGAAATACTTATGGATCAAGCAAGACTCTGCTCACTTTGAGAACATTAGCTTTGTTCAACTAAGCATCTGAACTAATGTCCAAACGCTGAAGTTATCCAAAGCAGTCAGACAGCAATAAAAACATGGCTTTGTATATGAAGGACCAGTAACTTAAAAGGCATCCCCTCTAACCCCCTAAGTGTAGGGATATGGCTGAGCGGGGACCAACCTGCCAGCAGCACTCTGCAGTCCCAGTTTGGCTTCTCGAGTTGGCCATAAGCAATAACGAATGCAGATGCCACAAAGGAGGGCTGCTAGTAACCAGCCCCCCCTTAGCCAGCAGCTGCACTGGTCCAAGAAAGTGGCCAAGGCCCTGAGGTGCTTCTCTGAGCCACCCGGGGCTCCGAAGCCTGGCTGACCCTGCCGGCAGCCCCCAGCCTGGCCGTGCCCCTGAGGAGAGCCAGGACACCCCGAAGGGCTCAGCAAAGGCCCCACCCAGGGCTGGAAGCCCCTCAGCCCCACAAGGCTCGGCTAGAAGATGCCATCTGCTCCTCGTTTCCATCACACCCTCACAGCCA
>NW_010295917.1:0-543 GCF_000700745.2 Antrostomus carolinensis
CTGGCATTCAGCCAAGGTCAACCCACCACAAACCATACAGAGAGCAGGGACAACGCAGAAGCGTCTGTGGGCCTGGGAGGTGCACCAAGAGCGTGGGTGCAGCTCACCACTGAGCAGAGCTGCTGCACCTCTGTGGCCAGATACAAATCAGGGGTGGGGAGATGCATCAGACACCACACAGGACAGCGGGCACTGGGAGAAACAACAAGGAACTTGGTGTGTCCAGTCTCCACAACACAGAGGAATCTGTGCCTCAAGGTGAATGCTGCCTCCTCTCCTCCCTCCTGAGTCACCAGTGACAACTGCAGACACAACCATTTCTATCCCAAATTTCCACAGGTATTTCTAGTCAGACCAGTCCTATTGCCACAGAGCTGGGAGCTCAGAGAAAGCAGAAATGGCCCAGCAGGGAGGGTGCGTCCAGTTCTGGTCTCCCCAGTTCAAGAGGGACAGGGATCTTCTGGAGAGAGTCCAGTGGAGGCCACAGAGATGATGAGGGGCTGGAGGCGCTCCCGTGTGAGAAGAGGCCGGGGGAGCTGGGAC
>NW_010295917.1:831-2365 GCF_000700745.2 Antrostomus carolinensis
AACCTGGTTTGTCAGGGGGGTTGGACTGGATGATCTCCTGAGGTCCCTTCCAACCCCACCACTCTGTGATTCTGTGCTATTGGAGAGTGGTGCCCTCCCAGGACTCACCCTGACAAAGAGCTGGAGCCTGGGATCATGTGCCTCCTGGGAGTAGGTTCACCCAAAACTCACCTCCTCTGCAGTGCAGACGAGTGGTGAGACCCAACAAGAAGCAGGTCGTTCCTTCAGGTAGTGCCACAGTCCTTCAGCAACCGGCAACTGAATGAGCTTCGGATAACGGGGGCTCCATTATGGCATCTGTCTGTAAAACTGTAATGCTCCGGCCCACAAATCCTGCAACTGAGCTCCTGCAGTCAAACCACAAACACTCAAACAGCTGACATCTGTCAGCACTTTCATTCAAAATGACCAAAATAATAATAATAATAATAAAATCAAGCAAAGTTGAGTGGAAGGCTTACTGTGGAAGCATTTATTTATTGAAGAAGAGTAGAACAAATCACTACAGATATATTTCAGAAATACAAGATGGGTCCAAGAGTACTCATAACTTTTTAAATTCTAAATTACCAACAAGAATCTTGACAGAACTGAACTTTAAAATCGTCCTAATTTTCCACATTCTAGTCCACATCTATTATCTTACATTGGTAGTAACACGAATGGTGAAAATTCAGTATTTTACGGAACATTCTTTTCAAAATGTGGAAGGAATTAATTTCTTTCTAGACAAACACCACATCTAGTTTCTCAATTCTTTGCCTTTGCATATTTAGATCCATTTTTGTACTTTCCATCCATTTTTAGAAATATACTGCTTGACCCAAACATTTACACAGTCCCAAACATGTATTTTTAGTGATTTAAACCATTCCTGCCCCCTCCTCCTCCCCAACAAAGAACAGTTACATTAGAGCTCTAAAACTTGTTTTAAGAGTTAGAAAACTACAAAACCTTAGTGGAAACTAGACAACTACTTAAGCTACTCTTTAAACTTCAACTGTTTGCTATTATGCAAAAAAAATCCCCATTATTGTAAAGCCTGAAGCACCACACACCCACGTGACAAAGTTAAAGCTTGAAGCTGCAAAGGTGCGATCAGGATACGTCCTAGGAAGAAAATATAGATCTCTGTAAGTAACAATAGACTTGAAAACCAAAATTGTCCACTTTACATGCCCTATATTGACAAATTGAGATGCTGACAAGATAAAAAGCAAAACGTCCACGCACATAAAAATATTTCCAGGTTTGGCTGATGCAGATGATTTTAAATAAACATTATAGGAAGTCTCAGCATCTTCACAGGCTGGAGGAACTCTCAGAACTTACTTTATGCTCTCCAGGCTGTAACAGGCCCTCAAATATGATTTCATGAGCTATGGATGTTATCACCACAGCTTATTGCAGAGAAAGTTTTCTGCACCTCCCCAGCAAACAACCAAATGTTGTCACAAATATTGAGTAAAAATTCCACAGAAATCACTCCAGACACCATATAATCCTGAAATGTCTCCAGAGAAGGAGACTCCAC
>NW_010295918.1:0-4554 GCF_000700745.2 Antrostomus carolinensis
CCAGAGCCAGGTTGGCAGGTAGCAGGTTTATTCTCTGATTTTCTTTACACAGAGCAGGGCAGGTGGCTGGCGAGGGGCTGGGGGTGGGTTTGGGGAACCATCCCCAGCATCAAACAGTGCAGTTTCCCTCTCCATAGCGCCGGCACTTCATCACCTTCAGGTAGGTCTCCACCTTGTGCAGGTCCTTCTTGAAGCAGGAGAGCAAGCTGTAGTTCTTCAGCAGGGCGTCCTCGTTGCGCAGGTGGATGTCGAATTTGTCGTAGGTGGGTTTGAGGATCTGGGGACCCCGCGGGCTCCTGTCCTCCACCTCCTGCCAGAGGACAGAGAGATGCTGGAATAGGTGATGGGGACCTGGGGATGAGCATCCTGCAAGCGACCATCACCAGGGCTCCCATCTCACTTTAGAGCAGGTTGGGTTTGTTTTCACAGAATCACAGAATGTTGGGGATTGGAAGGGACCTCAAAGATCATCCAGTCCAACCCCCCTGCCAGAGCAGGAACCTCAATGAGATCACACAGGAAGGCGTCCAGGCGGGTTTTGAATGTCTCCAGAGAAGGAGACTCCACACCCTCCCTGGGCAGCCTGTCCCAGGGCTCCAACACCCTCACTGGAAAGAAGTTTCTTCTCAAGTTTAAGCAGAACCTCCTGTGTTCCAGCTCACACCCATTGCCCCTTGTCCTACCACTGGGCATCACTGAGAAGAGCCTGGCTCCATCCTCCTGACATTCACCCTGAACATATTTATAAGCATTAATGAGGTCACCCCTCAGTCTCCTCTTCTCCAAGCTAAAGAGCCCCAGCTCCCTCAGCCTTTCCTCAGCAGGGAGATGCTCCACTCCCTTCATCATCTTGGTGGCTCTGTGCTGGACTCTCTCCAGCAGTTCCCTGTCCTTCCTGAACTGTGGGGCCCAGAACTGGACACAATATTCCAGATGTGGCCTCACCAGGGCAGAGTAGAGGGGGAGGAGAACCTCTCTCGACCTAAGAGACCTATGTTTTGTTTTGTTTTTTCCCCTCCTCTTAATTATATTTCAAACGTACTTTTGAGTTGGTGTGTTCACAGGAAGGGTAATGATGCGGGGGTGATGCTACACAAATCGCTGCCAGCGAGAAGGGAGCTGGGGAGAAGGCTCAGACAGGGAGAAACGTGTCTTTGGGGGTCTTAAAATAAGGGGAAGGCTGCAGGGTCTCTCTGTAGCTACTTGACTAGTCAAGGAGAAGGGGAATTGGGGAAATAATTCTCTCTTGTCTCCCACTTCCCCAGTGAACGAAAGCTCAAACCCAGACCCAAGGCACCTGCATCTGGAGCTGAGAGATCTGCAATCTGCCCCTCCTCCTGCCCTGCTTCCCTCACCAGCTGGCACAGCAAACACCATGTTTTTGGTTAACAAACAGTGTCAGAAATGGATGAAATGTGATTATTTGTCTAATTTTTGTGTATCACTTCCCAATGCCTAAGCATATATCAAATGGAGAGCAAAATCTGGAAGTGGTACTGATACAAATACCTCCTTACTCCAGCTGAAGTGCCAGGACAGAGGATCTCTTGTTTACTCTCAGGGCCTGACTTGCAGAGTTATTTACATGCTAGAAGGTGTAAATCATAGTCCAGACTCATTTCTCACAGATAGAGGTCTCAGAGCTCTAGCTACATGGTGATACTGGCAAATAAGAGTTAGTTACAGAGTAAGCATAACTGAAAAGGTGTCCTGGCAGATAATAAGCAATTTCATTTAAAATAACAAAGCAAAAATTAAGAGTGACCTTTGAAGAAGATCAATCTCCAGCTCTCCGAGGGGTATTAATGTTGTGATCTTCTTGGTCTGTACTGGTGTCTGAGTGGTTATGTCAGTGCTATTAACATTTGTTATGTTTCCTTATACTCCCCAGGGATGAAATGGGTGCAATGGGGTGTCATGATCTCATCATCCTAAAGTGAGCAAAGTCCAAGGGATGCCACTGGTCTTCAGAGTGGAAAATGGGGAGATTTCCCATGTTCTTTGGATCCATGGAAGACCCTGAGAGCTCAGTGCCCTGTATCTAGGAGATCTCTGTGATTCGGTAACCATGCTGTGTGTCCCAACTTACCCTCATCAGAGCTTGGATCCCTTCTTCCAGGTCCTTTAGTTTTTCATACACTCTGTCTGAGGTGCCAAAAACCAGATTGTTAGTGAACACCTTGCTTAGGTATTGCACCGGGGTCAACCAGGACTGGATGAGAACCAGTGAAAACCGAAGAAGCTCCATGTCCTGAAATTAAGCAAATAAAAGGTCAAAGCTCTGCAGGTGAGGTACTTGGTAGAGTTACCTGTGTGTCCTGCTCCCTCTGAAACAACCTGGAAGTGACCCAGAGATGACCCATTGCTCCTGCAGCTTCAGCAGATACAGACAAGTTTACAGGCTGAGGAGCATCACCCGGCCATATATCCTGTGCAGACAATAGTTTTCCTTGTCCTCAGGGTGTGAATATGATTTATAGTATAACCCAGAAGAGTCTTTCTTTCTCTCTTTATGCAGGATTTAAATAATAAAGAAAGGGAGAGGAGGAATGAAGCAGTGAAGCGCTGGCAGATGGAAACCCTCTGTTCCTGTAATGAAGTACAGCTGGGCTCTTCAAACAGGTCTGTGCTTGCCCCAGGGAGAGAACTTACCGATTTCTGCTGAGCATCATCCTTCCCTGTGGGAGCAGGGATGGTTTCTGAGTAACAGAATGCTGCCTGGGAATTTTTGTTGGCATGTCTTTGGTCCTCTGGAATATAGGTACGTTCCTGTGGAGACATCACAAATACACTCAGATCTGTTGCCTGTGTACTGGGAGAAGACCACAGACACTTTCCCAAGCTGTCCTGAACAGTTATTCTTTGCAAGAAATAAATGAAGTGAGACGTGAGGTGTCTCTGTTGTGGGGCTGGCAGGTAGAAACAGGAGTTGGTATGTTGGCACAGTAGCTTCTGGACCTAAAAGTCTTCCTCTCACTAAGCCAAAGTGCTAAGGTGAACACAAAACACACTTGGAGCGGGTTCTCAGAAGGAGTAGGTGACCCCCAAGGACAGCTCTTGCCAAAGTGACAGCTCATGCCAGCTCCTGGCAACAGCAGAAACAGGACAGTTTTAAGCATTGAGAATCAGTCAGGGCTGGAGGTGACTGTCACAGGGAGGTCTTGCAAAAATATCTGTGCCATCTCCCACTACTTTCAGAGCCGGGTTTCTCTTTGGGACAACTGACCCTGTGCAATAGGTTTGCCACAGGCAGCAATAGCCCTTAGGAGTGGCCAGAGTGGGGGGCAGAGAGCTGTGAGGATGAGACAGGGTCCAGGCTGATGGGACATAACCTGTCCTATCCTATTAAGACCCTTTCTCCTCGTTAAGAACTGACAGAGGAGACACTAATAGTTGAAAAGTCTCTGTTTCTAGGAAGTTACAACGTGTAGGAAGCTGTGGCAGGGTCCTGAAACCATCAAGCTAATGCAGAGGATATGCCCAGAGGCCACGACACTTACGAACTCTTTGTATGTCTCGGCAGCCAGGAGGTGAAGGTGCTGAGCCCTCAGCACAGCGTTGGCAAACAGGTTGGAAAGCGGCATGGCTGGGAAGGTGGCAGCTTCCTGTGGCCACTGCAGTCCCAGAGTGATCACAGCAATAAAGAGAGGAGAAAACCATGACCCTGTGGCAAAGTGGAGAGGAAAGGTGTTAGTGACCTTTAGTGACCAAGCTGAGAAGAGGGGTGGCACCTGGGAATTAATTCCCAGCTTCTTCTGTCCATGCTGGCTCAGGGCTCACCTTCCTGAATGTCTTGTTGGACTCTGTGGGTGAGCTTGGCCCTCCCCAGAAATTATATTAAACCCTGTCCCTTCTCACTAGATGTGCCCTCAAGGCTTGTACTGCTCCCAGTGTTACAAGCAGTGTTCTCCTGGCTGAGGAGTCATTGCTGCTCCATGAAAACTAGATCGTGTCCCTATGGTTTTCCCTGACATGCTCATATTTTTCCATAGGTCTTGCCCTCATGAGGAGAGCACAGTGCACGCTTTGTTGCGTGAGCAAGCAGAGGATGGTGGGTACCAGGCGAGGGCCTGGGAGTACCTCACTTCAGCCTTGATTTGCTCCATGCTGCTGATGTGAAACCATCTGTCTGCCTTCGCTAGGATGAGAGCTGTTGATGTTACCTGTTCTGGGACCAGCTAATTTTTCTCTCCAACACTCACCTGTAGAATTTGGTGATATTTGTCAAGCCAAGAAGTTTTCCACCCTTGACATCTAACTGACACAAGTATCCATCAGTGCTTACAGAGACCACAAAGTCAATCTCAGACTAATAATCTTCAGTGGAGGAATTCCCTGGAGCCTGTAGGACTCGGGCAGAGGCATTAGACATCATCCTGATCCCCTTCTTAATCTTTAAATATGAGTTTTAATATCCCTGCCAACATTAATGTTGGTAATAACTATTATAACCATAGCTTGACCTTGTTCTTCATGCTCTCCATCCTCTCCTTTCCCAGTTTAGGCTAAAGATGAGCTAAATCAATTCATGGATTAAAGTCACACTGTAGGGAA
>NW_010295918.1:4683-16126 GCF_000700745.2 Antrostomus carolinensis
GGCAGGGGGGTTGGGACTGGATGAGCTTTAAGATCCCTTCCAACCCAAACCATTCGATGGTTCTATGAATTTAGGGCTGGCACGGAGTGTATATAGCCCACCATAGTACCACCCCATCACCATCTCCCATCACCCTAAACACGCAGCAGCACTGGCAATCCTTTAAAACTGAAATTAAGAGAAGTACCTGGAGCCATTTCTGCCCGGTGAGTTGCTCAGGTGTTGCTTGAGAGCGAATGTTTCCTCCTTTCATCTAAGCTGGTAAAGGTAACTGTTGAGTCAGCCCTTATATAGTAGGGGGGCTGTTTAAAATGTATATATGTGTTCATGATCACAACAACATCTCTGTATCTTCTCTGTGCATAAATGCACAAGTGTTCGCGATGGTGCTACCTCATTGTAGTCATTTATACAGAGATGGAAAGGTTGGGAGGTTGTTTGCTTTAGGGGTAAAATCAGTACGGAATGATTTCACCATATTCTGCTGTTTATTGCAAAGAAAGGTTTTTATCGTGGTTGGAAGATCCATCCCAAATCAGATCAGTGCTTTTATGGTTGGAATTTAGTGTAGGGGGTCAAAAATCCACCTGATTTTCCTGGCTGGCTCTGCAGTTGACAGGGTTGACTGGCCAGTTTGGGAAACTTCTGACTCAAAGCAAGTGGGATGTTTTCCCCTTTGTTAGTGGGGATAGAGCTGGATGGACATTGTCAGATGAATGCTATTTCTACCAAAGAATTTCTTTCAATTTCTACCAAAACTTGAAAAGTTTAGCAAATAGTTTTGGTGAGCTGCTTTGCCATAGGTGTGACGAAGATCTGTCATGCCCAGGTGCTTGTTTGGGTACCAGCCTGCCCACTGCAAATCCAGATGCCAGAGCTCTGGGAGGTTTCTTCACATCCTCAGCTGGACAAGGTTGTGAGAGGATCTGGTTAGGAGCATCTTCCTGCTCTTGCCTGCGATGTAAACGTGAAATATCTGTGGGTTAAGCAGTGTGGAAAGGAAGGAGAGCAGATGGGGAAGAGGAGAGGTCACTGCACACCTATTTGGAACAAAACAAGACAGAACCTGGGATGGGCAACTCCAGGAGGGGCTTAAAGGACTTTTACTCCCCATAAGGCACTGATTGTCCCAAACCACAGTGTTTTTTCCCGTTGACTGAGGTTCATGGACTGCTCTTGGGGTGGTGATTTGGTTCTGCCAGGTTTGTCATGTCCCCATGTCATGGCTCTGGTTTCCAAGAGGCATCATCATCACCAAGGTGGTGGGAGCAGAGGGTGCAAGAGCTGCTTAATAAACATGCCAGGGAAAGCGCGATTATTCCGAGAAGCCCCTGGGTGTTTGCTCGCTGGAGACGTGGTGGTGTCACAGAATAAATGTCAGTCCCTTGAGAAGAGAGAACAGTGGGTCCTGCAGCTATCAGGTATCCCGTCACCCAAGAGCCAGCAACATCTGGGGGTGTTTTTTTCACTCCAGATGATATTTAAATATGTCAATATTTGTCAGAGATGAGCAGAGCATGGGCTCTGCTGCCTGTTTTACCTGCTGATGCTCTACCACTGCAGCAAGGTGGGTACCAGCACCTTGCACCCAAGTCCTGCCCATCACTTGCTGCCCCACTGCCTCTCTGGCTCTGTTAATAAAAACATGGTGCTAAATCAACATTTTTTTTTTATATCTTACAACCAAACACGGACATGCCAAGATGATCTAGACTGTGAAGTGCCCCTGAGGCTTGGTTTGTCCCTGATCATCTCCAGGCATTAAATGAGGCAGAAGCATTGTGGAGAAGGCAGTGCGTGACTGTGAAATGCTGAGCTGGGCAAAGACACACCACTGACAGAATATTCTGGTTGCATAAGCAGCTCTCAAATATCAGCTTGGCATTTTTTTCTGCCTTTCAAATGCCTGCATGTGCAACTGAAAGTAACATCTCATAAAGCAGCAGGACGCTCTGTGATTTCCAAGTTCCTTTTCTTTATTGAAAGAAAAAAATAATAATAATAAAAAAATCTGAATTCTCTTCAGGGTGGTCCCGTGTCCACCCGCCTTCCCCTGAGAGTCACCAGCAGCATCTAAAGAAGTGAAGCAACTTTCCTTGCAGGCGTGTGAACTCCCTGGGTCCTGCTGACCCCCCAGCCTGGGGTGTGGAAGGGACTGAGCTGAGGGCTGAGCTGCAGCCGGTGAATCCTGACCGAGGAGCCAACTGCTGACCCCCAGGCCAGGCTCTGCTCTTCAGTGGGCAACAAACAACAGGGTTGACCAAGGTTTTAAGTGATGGCTGACTGCCCCTGACAGCTCACTGCTCAGGAGGTAAATATTCCTTTTTGGACTGAATCACAGAATCCCAGGCTGGTTTGGGTTGGAAGGGACCTTAAAGCTCATCCAGTCCCAACCCCCCTGCCATCAGCAGGGACACCTTCCACTAGACCAGGTTGCTCAAAGCCTCATCCAACCTGGCCGAGAACACTTCCAGGGAGGAGCAGCCACAGCTTCTCTGGCCAACCTGGGACACTGTCTCACCACCCTCACAGTGAAAAATTTATTCCTAATATCTAATCTAAACCTCCCCTCTTCCAGTTTCAAGCCATCACCCCTTGTTCTGTCACTAACTGCCCTTATAAAAAGGGTTTTATTTACTGGAACTGGAACTGCTCAGTTTCATTAAACCCATTTCTAAAGATGAGACTGAAGATATCCAGGACTGCAACCCAGTGTGTCTGCCTGACCATCCTCCTGGCATTAGGGATACACAATCAGGACAAAATACAGAGCCTGGACTGTATACACTGAAAAAAAAAATATTTACATTAAATGCCTTGAAAATACAAACCTACCTCAATATAAAATGACAACAAAGCCTATCTCTAGACTCCCTAGAAACTCGTCTAAGCATTTAAAATAAAATACTAACACTATGTATTATTATTTATTTATTTATTTGCAGAAATATTTATTTGCAGAAGTATTTATTTGCTTCTGGTGTTTTAAAGGAAGCCAAAGCCCTGGGCTAAGTTGGTGACCAAACAGCAGAGCGGAACCGGGGTTGTTGAAACTGCTTTTGACATCAGTGGTTTCCTCTCCAGGTGCAAACAGCAGCTTCTCCTTATTTTCCTGTTATTTGGTGAAGTCAGTTGAGTGAGGTGCTTATGCAGAGCTGAGAAAGCCATTGGGAACAGGGAAGGTTGGAAAACTCACCTTCCTCTTCCATTTCCTAACTGGTAACATGGAGGGATGAGCTCTACTGGTTCTAAAATCTTGGCAAATGTGGAAACTGGGAACAGTCACTTTGCTTCTCTCACTGTGAACTCTCCTTTCTTTAATGAATCAATTTTATAAATAAAAGATGTTTAAGTAACATTTCTGTACATGTGCACGCAGCTCATTTGGGATGGTTTTATTTTAACTAGGAAAAATCAACCTTGAAGTGCTGGTTTTGTTCTATTTCCATGGAATTCCAGTTTTCCACGAAGGTGGTTTGCTGTGTCACAAGAACCAGGTTGTTCCCTGCTGAAAAGCCCTGTTTGCTCCCAATTTTACCCTCCCTTTTCTGCTGGCTGTTTTGGGAAGTGGAGTAATCCTGTTGTCTTCTCCTCAGGGTTCAAAATATCACGAGCCTCAGGAGCACAGGGCTCTCCGAGGGTGGAGAGGCTTTCAGCCCCACAGTCCTCGTCACCCCCTTGTCCTCCCTCATCCAGCCAAACCCACCAAACCCACCATGCTGTGCTGGTCATGCCTCTCCAGACCCCCCAAGCCCTGGTGTTGGGTGTCCAGCCAGCCCTGCGCCCCATCACCCACGTGGCTGCTGCTGCCCTGCCAAAAGAGTTTCTATTGACAAAACCAATTAGCACCGCTCTGTTCCTCTCCAGATGTTTTGTAGCTTCTCTTGCAAGACTAGATGTAGCCGGGAGCGAAGTTCCTGGCCCTGGGTCTGTTCTCCTGCTTTGGTTCCTGGTGATGGTCTTTGTCTCTCATCCCAAACTGATGTCTTGGCGCTGTGGAGGTCACCCCATTCCAGGAGAGCTCCACAGCTGGTCTCAGCTTTACATCCCTGCCTGCTCTTGGGGCCCTGATGAGGTGAAGTTTGGTTTCTAGCTAAGCTGGACCCATGAAAAGCTGCTCCTTATTCCCAGGGCATCCCACTGACCCTGGCATCAGGGTTATGGGACATCCTTGGACCAGGCATGGCAGGATGGAGCAGGATGTGAATTTACCTGTTACCTTTATTAGGACCTCAGAAAGCAGATGGACATTTGTGTCCCACAGTTTACATCTTTCCCATAGGTTCTGAAGTTGCGTGTGTCCCTCACCAAGGGGACATCCTCGTGACATGGGCCAGCTTGTCTGGAGAGGAGCAAAGCTTGTGTAAGACCCTCTGGGTGAGAGCTGTCTCCCCAGATTTTCCTGTAGTCTTTGGGGAGAAAGAGCTGCTTCTGGAGGATCCTCCATCTCAGATAACTGCCAGCTTGGCCTGCTGGACAAAAACATGTCCATGTCCTGAGAGCTAAAGAGTGGACCAAAATCCGCTTCTTGTAGCACCCACATGGTGCTGCTCACCTCGGCTCCTCTGCCACGGCTGCACTGGGGTCTTGCAGCCCAGGAGGGTCCTTGCAGCATGAAGAATGATCATGTATGGTCCTCTCCTTCCCAGGGATGGTGGGGCTGAAGGAGACCCACCACCCACCTTGGTACTTCCATTGCATTAACCATGCAGGAGCTCAGCACCGTGGTGTGGGGCTGCCCAGGGTTTGGGGCCAGTTTGCTACTGGGGGGGGGACTGCAGGTGACTCCTAATTTCTACATAGGCTTTGGGGGTTCGTCAGTGGGGTGGTGAGAGTGACAGAGGGGCAGGGCAGCCTTGGTGGGCACAGCCTGGACACAGCAAAGCCAACACCCAAAGGGCAGCAGGACCCAAGCTCCAGGCAAGGCTGCTGGAGGTGGCTCACAACCCGGGATCCAGGTGCCCATCAGAGCTGTGGTCCAGGGCAGGAGCTGGGGGCTTGTCCCCATGGGTGCAGGCAGGGTGCTGGCAGGGAGCCGTGCCACCAGTGCAGGACCCCTCACTCCTCACCCGGGTGCTCCCCAACTGTCCACTTGGCCTTCACATCCCGGAATGGAGTGATGTCCTCGTAGGTGGCCATCTGCTCCACCTCCAGACCCTGCAACCGAGAAGGAGGTTGAAACACAGGAAGATGACCATGGCTTTGGCCACACCATATCCCTCCTTGGTACCCTCACATGGGGACCCATCTCCAGGCTGTTGCTCCAGAGGCTGGGGCACCTTCTGAGAGGGGAGACGAGGGGGATGGCTGGATGTGCTCAGAGCTTGGCTTGGTTTTACAAGTAGCTCTTTGCAGCTGATGTGCAACACGCACTTGGGAGGAATATGTCCTGATGCACCCTGCAAGGGCTGGTGGTGCCCAGCAGACACCCAGGAAGGGCACAACTGGCTACTTCAAGGTTCAGGTTGATATCACAGGGGTATTTCTATGATTACAGCAGCATTACCTCATAGGTGTGGTCCTCCTCTGGGATTTCCTTGCCTTCACCCTGTGGAGAGGAGAGTCATAGGTTGGGTGTCACCAGCACTCATGGAGATCCTCCATCTCCTTGTCTCCCCAGGCCAGGTCCCATCGCTTCCACAGGCAAATCCCAGCAGTCCCCACACCCCAATTTAGATGTTTTTTCCCCACTTCAGCCATCCACCCTCCCATGCACCAGCCCCAAACCCAATGCCCATCCCCATCCCTCGCAGTGTCCTACCCAGGATGCAGGACACCACTGTAAGCATCGCTGTGGTGAAGCTGGGGATATCCCCACTGCTGGAGACACTGTCACTTACTTTATCTAGGAGGAGGAGCACGGGGACGCTGATGAAGATGACCAGCAGGATGGACTGGATGATGATGATGGCGTCCTTCAGGGTGTTTCTCCTCTGGATCTGCTGGATGTTGCTGTGACCTGGGAGCAGCAGCACAAGGAGAACACCAAGTCCCACCTCTGTGACAAGCTCCTGGGGAGTGGGGATGAGCTCAATGTGACCACAGGTTTGTGTGTCAGCAAGGACAGATGGGGGGGACCAGAGTGACATCCCTCCCCCTCGGGAGAGAGCAGAGCATTGCAAACTGCCCCCAGGGTTGGCATCAGGGACCAGCTCTGGGATGAGACACCTTGGGCAGGACCCACCACTAGCCAGGACCAAGAAAAATCTGATTCATGAGGGGAATGCAGCCCCTGGGATGTGTTTGTGTGGGATGGATGAGCCAGGGCACACCGGGGAGGTTCTCCTGCTGCTTGGGGGCTGGCAATGAGCAAAGAAACCTCTGTGGTGCTGTGGAGGATCTACAGTTGTATCTGATGGGGTCCCACCAGCATGGGGAGAGGTAGGTGCACAGGAGTGTGATGTGGGCTTCATATGGAGAGGGAAAGGGTGAAAGAAAGAGAAGAAGCATCATCTCCTGGGGTGCATGGAGGATGGGGAGCTCCCACTCACTCATGACTCTGAGCTCCGTCCCGCACAACTGCGACACCTGCTCCGCTGTGAGGTTCTTGCTACCGCACACGTAGATGCCGTTGTCCTCGTACTTGATCTTGAAGATGGTGAAGTTGATGAAGTTGTCTTTCCTCTCGATGCTGTAGCGGGAGTTGCTGTAGTCCAGTTCGTAGAATTCATCGCTGTCTTCTGCTGTTTTGTACCACTGCATGTTATGGGGCTCCCGGGAGTAGCAGATGAAGTGGACGGGCATGTTCTTCTTGGCCGCTATGTAGCGTGGTTGTTGCTGCACCATGGGGCATCCATCACCTGCCAGGGGACAAAGGTGGTCACAGCAAGCAGGGACCCAGCACCTGGGGAGCACCAGAAAAAAAAAACCCCACTCCCAGGATATCCCCCCAGCATCTCCCAAATCCAGAGCTCTCCATTTTCCCTGGATTATCCTGGTTTTGAGCATTCAGCTTTGTTCTGGTGAATCAGCAGCAGCTGGGGGTAGAAACCAGAGACTTTTTGTGAAAATATACTTCTAGTGGAAACTCCAATTTTCTGTGGAGACTTTTTTGCTGCTCCCACCCCTCTCTAAGGACATCTCATTAGTCCCAGCTCCAAAATGAAGAGCCTGTCCTGGCACACACCATGGAGCCTTTGCTAGGACAGATCCATCTCCCCAGATACCTTCTCTCACACTTCCACATTTTCTTCACATTTTGCTGTATTTTGTAATTTTTGCCCATGTTTTGATCCCAGAGCTCTTGAGTTTGAGGACTTATTTGGGTGGAAGAGTTCCCCATGGGTGGGAATGGCACAAACACTGTGTCATTGAACATGGTCCCTCAGCACGGCTTGTTCATGCAATGTCCTCTGTGAACGCGGAGGAAAAATGTGTGTGCGCTTAGGAAAGACCAAATGGATTCAACTTTGCAGAGGGAAAACAAGGTGCAGGGCTGGGGCAATGCCACGGAGGAGCTCACAGCCTGGGAATCACCTCTGTGATGGGAAAGGGCTGTGGGTGGTGGGACATCTCCAGCTCTGCAGGCTTATAGCTGGTGGAGACAGGAGGGACCTTGGGGACACACGTAGGGAAGAGCCCAACGGGTCAGAGATTACCTGTGCTGCTTCTGGTGCTGTTCTCCTCTGCTGAGGTCCCACCTGTAAGATAGGAGAAGGGCCCTGAGATATTGGCCAAGAGCTCACATAGGACATGCCCATGTGGGATGTCCCACTTGGGATGGCATCTACCACAGGTCCTTTGTGCCTACCCTGTATGTGATGGAGTGCTTGGGAGCATCAACCAGAGCTCCACTCAGAGGACACAGAGCAGTGGAGATGTGGTTGCAAACCTTTCCATTTCCATCCCATCTCCTGACTTTGGTCTAAGCCGCTTTCTGGTTGATGTCCCACTGAAACCTGCCTTTGCTATGAATATCCCCCCAGGCTGGCACCTTCCAGAAAGTGTCTGGACAGACTCACACCTCGTTATTTACACTCTCCATCTTCTGAATCAACCAGAAACACTTTCTCTGATGGGGCTTCCCTGACCTTGGAGCCCCGTGATGACCACTGGAGAGGTTCTCAGACCCCAAGACAAAGGCTGGATGGAGCTGTGGCACCTGCAATGCAGTGCAGGAAGTGGGGTGAGGTGGGGACCCCCCAGCACCCTTGGGTGCCCCTGCCCACAGCCCTTGTGCCTCAGTTCCTCTTGCTGCAGCTGGGCAGGAAGCACCAGCCCTGTTTACCGCATCGCTTCAGTGCCTGGCTCCATCAGCTCGATGAAGATTTGCCAAACCCCACCATGGAGAAGCTGGCATGGAGGTGGGGGCTGCACCACCTCCCAGCACGATGGGGCAGCTGCAAAACTCCCCCCAAGAAGAAGAAGAAAGAAGAAGAAAAAGAAAGAAGAAAGAAGAAAGAAGAAAGGAGAAAGAAGAAGGAG
Organism: Antrostomus carolinensis; assembly: GCF_000700745.2. NCBI lineage: Eukaryota > Metazoa > Chordata > Aves > Caprimulgiformes > Caprimulgidae > Antrostomus > Antrostomus carolinensis. Next base: position 13,108 of record NW_010295918.1, read on the forward strand.
GAGGAAGGTTCAGTTCCTCAGCCTGAGCTTTGCCTTGAACCTTGCTACCCTTCTACAGACCTTCCTGCCCTGAAGAGCAGTTCAGCAGAGACCTCCTGGCTCAGCCGTGGGCTTCCCTCCCTGTCCCAGAGCCTCTTCCAGGTCTGTGCTGCCCTGTCCACCTCCAGCACCTGCATCTCTGCAGACAAACCCTCCTCTCCAGCCTCATTTCATTTTTTTCTGAGATGAGATGTACCTTGTCCAGGCCATGCGTTGGGTACGTGTCCCAGCCAGCCAGGACACAGGGCTTTGCTCTCCATGTTTTCTTGATGTTTCTAAACAAAGACCAGGGTGGTCCCTCACCCTGAAAGTCCTCACACCCTTCAAAGCCAAGATTTTCATGGCAACCGTGGGTGGGCTGGGCTTCCTCTGTCCTCCCTCAAAGTCACCATGAGAGCCAAGATGAAACCCTGTGACCTGGAATCTCTGCTGGACTTGAGTGGCCACCAAACAGAAACCCTTTCAATACTCTTTCTCCTGAGGGAACAAGTTTCCCCAGCTGAGGGTGGGGTCTGCTGCAGGTTTTTATGGGTGTCCCTGCATCAAGCAAGAGGGGTTAGAAAGGGCCAGGAGCTGTGTCCTGGGTTTAGTTGCTGCTTCTCCATGGGGATGCAAAGGGGAACAGCACAGAGATGTTCACACAAGATCCTCACATCACCCCCAAAAGCCTTTTTCACACAGGATCCCAGACTAGTGGGGTTGGAAGGGACCTCAGGAGATGATCCAGTCCAAACCCCCTGCCAAAGCAGGTTCACCCAGAGCAGGTTGCACAGGAAAGTGTCCAGGTGGGTTTGGAACATCTCCAGAGATGGAGACTCCACACCCTCTCTGGGCAGCCTGTCCCAGGGCTCTGACACCCTCACAGTGAAGAAGTTTTCATTAAGTTTGTGATGAACTCCCAGTGTCCCAGTTTGTGCCCATTGCCCCTTGTCCTGTCACTGGGCACCACTGAGAAGAGCCCGGCCCCATCCATTGACCCCACATTTCAGATATTTATAGACATTGATCAGATCCCCTCTCAGGTTGCTCTTCTCCAGGCTGAGCAGTCCCAGCTCTCTCAGCCTCTCCTCACATGGGAGATGCTTCAGGCCCCTATTTCCTCCCATTTCTCCTCCACTCCCAGACACTAAACCCCATGGAGCAAAAGGATGTGACTTGGCCATGGCCTCAGCAATGTTCTGACCCCATCCTCGGGTCTCCGAGAGCAATAAATGGTAAAAAAAAGGAAACAACCCTTCTTTCCTACCACCTGCAACCACAGCTGGGCGGGCTCTGCACCCTCTTGGCACCACTGAGGCCAACCAGCCACCCCAAAAATCTCCCAGAGAAAAACGTGTCCCATCCCCTCACCCTAATGGGAAGCAAAACCCAAAACTTGAGGCAGGTGTTGAGCCCTGATCCCCTGCGGGTCCTCCCTGACTCCACTGATCCTGAAGTTGATTTCCTGCAGAAAACAGGACTGGAAGCAACAACCACAACGTTTAAAGCTGAAGCATTTACAGCCAGACCGGGGTGAAGTCCAGGTTGCCCAGAGAAGCTGTGGTTGCTCCTCCCTGGAAGTGTTGAAGGCCAGGCTGGATGAGGCTTTGAGCAACCTGGTCTAGTGGAAGGTGTCCCTGCTGCTGGCAGGGGGGTTGGGACTGGATGAGCTTTAAGGTCCCTTCCAACCCAAACCATTCTATGATTCTAAGTCCCTCATGGCACAGAGTGAGGGACACACGCCCGCGCGTCACCTGGGTGCACATTTCTTTGCTGTGAAATGCAAATCCCATGTTTGACACCTACCTGTGAGCAGAGCCATCAGCCAGAGGTTCACCTGGATCACCCAGAGCTTCCTCCAAAAATCACCCATCTTTCACTGCCAACAGCAGGGAAACATCCAGCCACCAGCCCTCGCTTACACCGCGGCCCCTCCGACCGCCTTGGCCTCCAGACCTAAAAATGGCAAAGCTGCTGCGAGGCGAGACAGCCTCTTTCCTGCTCATGTAAATCCTCCTCAATGGGGACTTTCCCCTCGGGGTTGGTTTTGAATGCAGCACAGACACTGGGGTAGCTGGTGCCTGTGCCCTGGGCACCATCCAGCCTCGTGTCCCCCAGGCTGTGGTCATCACGGTGGTGTTATTTGATGGAGGTGGCCACGACTGGTATGGCTCTACACCAGAACTGGAGATGAGTCCGTCTGCAAAGTGCTTGTTGATGCAAAACCTGGGCTGAGCACAGGGGATGTGCCCAGGGATGTGACCACCAGCACTGCCACATCCCTGGGGAGGGTAGAGGATGGGGGTTACCCCAGTATTGCACCCCAGATCCTCCCCAGTTTCTGCAGGTGATGGGCAGGGATTGATGCTGGCCCAGCTGCAAGAGTTGGAGTAGGAATGGAGTGGGAAGATGGGATGTTTGTGGGCTTTCTCCTTCTCCCTGCTCATTGTGGGGTGTGGTGGGATGGATCCCCCAGCTCCCATCCCCAGCATCCCAGAGAGTCCCTGCAGCCACCTTTCCAGGGAAGCGTGACATCTGGAAGAGGAGAGAGGTGGCCAAATTGAGGTGTCACCTCTCTGGGTGCTACCCATGCCCGCTCCTCCTCCACCTCCCATTTGCCATGACCGAGACCCTTCTCCATGAGTCCTTTGGAGAAAACCAGTCCCTGGGGAAGTGCAATGTGGCACCCCAAGGTGAGCTCTGTCCCCCTTTCCTCTGACACAGGACCACCCTTTCCCTCCACACCGTGCCATACGTTACCAGCTGCGGGCGAGCACTGAACTGTAAATCCATGTGAAAAACATCTTTGGGTCCCCAGAGCCTGAGTGTCTTTGCCTGGGACCTCCCCAAACCTTCAACTTCTGCAGGTTTTATGGGGTTTTTTGCCAGTTCTGAGCACCTGGTGGCTGCTGGGAACCAGCCGGAGCCTCACCTTGAATAGGAGATGAAACAAGAAAGAGGAGAAATAAAGGTTTCCAGAAAAAGGTTGGTCCCAGGAGGG